>NW_023270855.1:15782156-16010512 GCF_011800145.1 Mirounga leonina
TATCTATCTATCTATCTATCTATCTATCTATCTATCTATCTATCTATCTATACACACATACATACATACATACACCACCTCTTCTTTATCCTTTCCTCTGTCGATGGACATCTGGGCTCTTCCCATAGTTTGGTTATTGTGGACATTGCTGCTATAAACATTGGGGTGCAGGTAACCCTTCGGATCACTACATTTGTATTTTTAGGGTAAATACCTAGTAGTACAATTGCTAGGTCATAGGGTAGCTCTATTTTTAACTTTTTGAGGAACCTCCATACTGTTTTCCAGAGTGGTTGTACCAGCTTGCATTCCACCAGCAGTGTAAGAGGGTTCCCCTTTCTCCGCATCCTCGCCAACATCTGTCATTTCCTGACTTGTTAATTTTAGCCATTCTGATGGATGTGAGGTGGTATCTCATTGTGGTTTTGATTTGTATTTCCCTGATGCCAAGGGATGTGGAGCATTTTTTCATGTGTCTTCTTTGGAGAAATGTCTGTTCATGTCTTCTGCCCATTTCTTAACTGGATTATTGGGTTTTTGGGTGTTGAGTTTGGTAAGTTCTTTATAGATTTTCGATCTATATTGGATACTAGCCCTTTATCTGGTATGTAATTTACAAATATCTTCTCCCATTCTGTAGGTTGTCTTTTGGTTTTGTCGACTGTTTCTTTTGCTGTGCAAGAGGTTTTTATCTTGATGAAGTCCCAATAGTTCATTTTTGCCCTTGCTTCCCTTGCATTTGGAGTCTAGCAAGAAGTTGCTGTAGCCAAGGTCAAACAGATTGCTGCCTGAGTTTTCCTCTAGGATTTTGATGGATTCCTGTCTCACATTTAGGTCTTTCATCCATTTTGAGTTTATTTTTGTGTATGGTGTAAAAAAAATGGTCCAGTTTCAATATTCTGCATGTGGCTGTCCAATTTTCCCAACACCATTTGTTGAAGAGACTGTCTTTTTTCCATTGGACATTCTTTCCTGCTTTGTCAAAGATTAGTTGACCATAGAGTTGAGGGTCCATTTCTGGGCTGGGATTGATCTATGTGTCTGTTTTTGTGCCAGTACCATACTGTCGTGATGATGACAGCTTTGTAATAGAGCTTGAAGTCCGGAATTGTGATGCCACCAGCTTTGCTTTTCTTTTTCAACATTTCTTTGGCTATTTAGGGTCTTTTCTGGTTCCACACAAATTTTTGGGTTATTTGTTCCAGCTCTGTGAAAAATGTTGATGGTATTTTGATTGGGATTGAACTGAATGTGTAGACTGCTCTGGGTAGCATAGACATTTTAACAATATTTGTTCTTCCAATGAATGAGCATGGAATGTTTTTCCATTTCTTTGTGTCTTCTTCAATTTCTTTTCTAAGTGTTTTATAGTTATCAGAGTACAGATCCTTTGTAAGCTCTTTGGTGAGGTTTATTCCTCGGTATCTTATGGTTTTTGGTGCAATTGTAAATGGGATTGATTCCTTAATTTCTCTTTCTTCAGTCTCATTGTTAGTGTGTAGAAATGCAACTGATTTCTGTGCATTGATTTTATAGCCGGCCACTTCACTGAATTCCTGTATGAGTTCTGGCAATTTTGGGGTGGAGTCTTGGGTTTTCCACATAGAGTATCATGTCATCTGTGAAGAGTGAGTTTGTCCTCTTCTTTAGTGATATTAATGCCTTTTATTTATTTTTGTTATCTGTTTGCTGAGGCTAGGACTTCTAGTAAAATGTTGAACAACAGTGGTGAGAGTAGACCTCCCTGTGGTATTCCTAACCTTAGGGGAAAATCTCTCACTTTTTCCCTGTTGAGAATGATATTTGCTGTGGGCTTTTCATATAAGGCTTTTATGATATTGAGGCATGTTCTTTCTGTCCCTACACTGTGCAGAGTTTTAATCAAGAAAGGATGCTGTACTTTGTCAAATGTTTTACCATCAACTGAGAGGATCATAGGGTTCTTGTCCTTTCTTTAATTAATGTAGTGTATCACATTGTTTGATTTGCAGATGTTAAACCACTCTTGTAGCCCAGGATTAAACATCACTTGGTTATTAGCACAACCAAGTGGTATTGGCTAGTATCTTGGTGAGAATTTTTGCATCTATGTTCATAACGTATATTGGTCTTTAATTCTCCTTTTTGGTGGGGTCTTTGTCTGGTTTTGGGATCAAGATAATGCTGGCCTCACAGAAAGAGTTTGGAAGTTTTCTTTCCATTTCTATTTTTGGAAACAGCTTCAGAAGAATAGGTACTAATTCTTTAAATGTTTGGTAGAATTCCCCTGGGAAGCGACCTGGCCCTGGACTCTTATTTGTTGGGAGATTTTTGATTACTGCTTCAATTTTAAAGAGTATTTTAATGTACTATTTTTTTCCCCTTCCTACTATCTTCTTCTTCTTCTTCTTTTTTTTTTTTTAACATATAATGTATTCTTAGTTTCAGAGGTATAGGTCTGTGATTCAACAGTCTTACACAATTCACAGCGCTCACCATAGTAGGAAGGGAAAACTGAAAGGGGGGAAATCAGAGGGGGAGACGAACCATGAGACACTATGGACTCTGAGAAACAAACTGAGGGTTCTAGAGGGGAGGTGGGTGGTGGGATGGGTTAGCTTGGTGATGGGTATTAAAGAGGGCACGTACTGAATGGAGCACTGGGTGTTATACGTAAACAATGAATCATGGAACACTACATCAAAAACTAATGATGTAATGTTTGGTGATTAACATACCATAGTAAAAAAAAATCAAAAATATGTAAAAAAAAAAAAAGAGTATTTTAATGTAGTATTGCCATTTGGTGTTCATGGCTAAGGATCTTCTCCATCTCCACTTTAAATTTTCATCTAAACCACCATTTCCCATTTATGTGCTGTGTGGTTGCATATATTTTGAGGCTGCAATTGCAGTGCAGAGTTTTGCTTCAAATAGAGAAAGAATGAGACAGAAGCAGCCTTGAGAGATCACATATTTAAACTGTTGATTCCCTAACAGCCCTTTCAGGGTCTACAGAGGGGAAAGGACAGGTGCCACTCAATTTCCTACCTTTGCCTCAATCAAAGCTATTGTTAGGTTTTTTTCTCTCTTTATTTTTAGGTTCTGCATAAAGAAGCCCTTTCATCTATGATGAAAAATACTATTTGAAAAACAATGGGTCTATAGATTCCTCCAGCTCTGAGACTTTTTGAGAACTAATTCTGTGTGTTCTTGAACATCATGCAATTGTGATCATACACATAGTCTTCCATAATTTACATTTTAAATTTTAACTTTGATACCTTGAAGCTACATGTAACTCAAAGTTGGTAGAAAAGTCATTTTTTAGATTATTAACAGTACAATAAATACATTATCAAAACAAAAGTTTATATGAGTATGAAAGCTAATTGTCTAATAAAATGAGAGAACAAAGAGCATGTAAAAATCAGATTCCTTTTTATAAGAACAAGCTCCCTGGAACACACACATTCATATACAACCACCATCACAAAGTTTAGCCATATCACTGAAAGCAATTTCCATACTAGGTTTTTTTTAACCTATAGCTAAACTGTAGCTACATTTCCCAAATTCTCTTTCTTGTCTGGTTCCAGATTAAAAGAAGAAATTTTATGGGAGATTTAGGAAGTGGAGTCCCAGCCAGTTTTTATGCTCTGAAGGTCAAGTGTAGGGTGCTAGCCACTAGGGCAGCTCATGGATATTGTTGCTGACTTACCAACTAACTTTGTTGGTGTGGGACAGCACCCAGACCCACACCTCCTGCAGATCCTGCCACCTCTTCTCCTTTGGTTTTTCTGAGCTCTGGGCCAGATAGGAATGCACCTCACCTAACAGATGACTTACATCATCAAAAGTGGAGGCAGTGAAAGACCAGTGCTAGAGGTTCCAGTTTGTCCTTGCCCTCCTTCACCTTAAGCTCAATGCCAGATACAAAGGCAACAACCTTGCAAGCTCTCTTAACCAGTTCCCATAATTGCCTAAGGTCTAATCTCAATGGTAACTCCCTCACTCCATAGCAACATAACTGTTATTTCTTTGATTGAAGCCCAACCAATAACACCTACTATCATATTTCTTAGGGTTGTTTATAAACCCACACCTCTACAATCTTTTTTTACTTTATTTTCTATAAATACCCAACAGTTAAGAAGATTTTATACAGTTTATTTTCAGTGCATTATATAAAATCAAGAGGCACTGAATGATCTGGCTCCTGGCTACTTCCTCACTTGACCTTCTACCATCTTCTACTTCCGTCCTAAACTCCAAACACACTGATCTCCTCAATGAGCTTCAAACCATGGCACTCTTCTTTCTCAAGGTGCTGGCAAATGGCTGTGACACTTTTCCTCTTGCTATTGCATGGCTGGTTTCTCTTCTCACTTTTCAAATACTTAAAGATCACCACTCATGGGGACGCCTGGGTGGCTCAGTTGGTTAAGCGGCTGCCTTTGGCTCAGGTCATGATCCCGGGTCCTGGGATCGAGTCCCACATCAGGCTCCTTGCTCGGCGGGGAGCCTGCTTCTCCCTCTGCCTGCCTCTCCCCCTGCTTGTGTTCTGTCTCTCTCTCTCTCTGACAAATAAATAAATAAATAAATAAATAAATCTTTAAAAAAAAAAAAAAGATCACCATTCATGAAAGAAATTCCCTTCCCTTCCCTTCCATGTGACCTCTTGAAACCTTTCCAAAGGTGTCTACATTAAATTGCCTGTTTCCTCGATAACATACACCCAAATTCTTGTAATGTTTGTATTTCTTTGTTTAGTGTATTATTATCCATGTCACTGACCAAAATACAATTGTTATCACAGCAGAGACCTAAGTTTTATTTTTTCTTTTCTTTTTTTTATTATGTTATGTTAATCACCATACATCATTAGTTTTTGATGTAGTGTTCCATGATTCATTGTTTGTGTATAACACCCAGTGCTCCATTCAGTACATGCCCTCTTTAATACCTATCACCAGGCTAACCCATCCCCCCACCCCCTCCCCTCTAGAACCCTCAGTTTGTTTCTCAGAGTCCATAGTGTCTCATGGTTCGTCTCCCCCACTGATTTCCCCCCCTTCAGACCTAAGTTTTATTCTCATTTGTGTTTATGTTTCCTAACACAGTACCTGAAATACAGCAGCCTCCAATTGGTGAATAAATAAATTTAGTAGCTAAGTTAATACATTAATATATCAACCCAGTTATGTATGCACTTGCAGTCACCTTATCCCTTACAGGACAGGAAAGGAGTCATTGTCTTCCGTTGTTGATAAGTAGTAGTTGAACTTGAACTTGTCAGGAGAGCTATCACAAGCTTCCAGGTTCATGTTTACATTCTAAATCATGTTAGAGTTTTGACTTTGAAAATTAAATTCAGTAAAAAGAATATACATTTCTTCTTCCCCCAAAAGAACTGTGTTTGGTTATAGATTTCTTGTGGTGGAGATGGTAGTTAAAAAATAAAATCCTAACCAATCTTAATAGTTATCAAACTGCATATGTGTAGGTCTTGGTTGTAGTATACAACATAGTCCAAGACAGCCTGATAAAATGGAACCAGTGACCACTGCACATGGGAAAATATTAGTAAATCTTTACTTCTTTACTTTCCTGAATATTATTTATAGATATATGCTTTTATAGAGTCACTGAGTCTAGTTGGAAATATAAAAAATGTAACTTATTTCCCTGGATTCATGTAGAAACAGAAATGGTACTGTCTGATCAACCATGCTATTTCTGATGTTCTCTAGAGTCACGTATATAGAACAGAGCCAATAAAAATGAAAAAAAAAAAATCTCACATACGCCTACCTAGATATTCTCATTCTCTTTTTTTAAAGTTTTCATATCTATTTCTATTGACTATCTGCAAAGAAGCTAACTGCAGTTGGCCACTTGTTTCAAAACAGAAGGAAGAAAAGAGCTGGCTTTGCCATAGTTGTTCTAGCAGAGTCAGTGACGCTCAAAGCATTTTAGCTTTGGAGGTTGTCCTTGTGCATTAACTGGCCCATTCCTGAGACACTCAAATCATAACATGTTAACGGAAACTTCTTGTTTTTTTAATTCCATTTTGTGACAGAATAGAACCTCCTCATTTGTTTGACAAAAAAAGTAAAAATCAGAAGTAAAATATATGTTGCAACTATCACTTAGAAAATTTCACTGACTCCTAAACTACCGCACTTCCCTCCATTAAATATCTCATCATTATATCTTCAACTTCTCCTTAATATCTTAGCACACTGCTATAAAAAAAAATTGAGTAAGATTTAAAAAGTCTCTCTTCCATCTCTTCCATATGGAAGTATAAATTCTTATGGGGATTCTAGTAAGGAAGGGTATGTTTTCTCTTATTTATTGCTGTGAAACCATAGCTTTGTACAGTGCCTGGCATATAACATGCATTTGATAAATGTTCGTCAAATGAAAGAACAATGAATGTCCTTAACAAAATAGTACCAGCATGGTTCATTTTTACCTATGTTTTCCCTTTTCTACCTTCATTTCTATGTGAAAAGAGAGATGAAAACTCAGGCACTTACAAAGTCTTGAGATTATCATCACAGATGTTATGAGACCCTGTGCTAACACATAACATCACTGCATAGATGTAGATATAATGGTGGTAACATTGTGATTTTCAAATCCAAGAGAACTATACATACTAAGTGCTTGATAATATGCTGAGTCTACAAAGTGGCCATGTATTAATCTTCTTCTAAACACTAAGATCACTGGAGAGGTCTATTTCCTCATATCATGGCTCTTCCACCACTGAAGGTGAAAAAAACATCAATTCTTCAATAAAACTTTTAATGTCACTTAAATTATCTTGAATGTTTTCTCTGACCTCTTTTTTAAAACTTTCAGCCTTGAAAATAAGTAGGATGCCTGGTAGACCTAGTCAGAAAGAGAGGTAAAGAAGTGGGACAAGTCAGGATATGGTAATTAATCATACAAGTAATTAATCATACCACCTAGGGCACTGCTTCCAAATTTGGCTAAAGATAAGAATTACCTGGAGCATTTGATAGCGAAAAGAAAAAGAAAGATTACTGGCTGCAACTGAGACCTACTGAATATGAATTCTAATGGTAAGTTATATATTTAATATGAACCCCTTAAGGATTCTTATCACCAGCCAACCTAGGATGAATTGCTCATGGCAGTCTAGGCTTGGGGGTAAACCCAGGTACAGGTGATAGGTGACTATCTGCAAAGAAGCTATCTGCAGTTGGCCACTTGTTTCAAAACAGAAGGAAGAAAAGAGCTGGCCTTGCCACAGTTGTTCTAGCAGAGTCAGTGACGCTCAAAGCATTTTGGCTTTGGAGGTTGTCCAAGGTGTAAATAATGAAGGGCATAGGGGTGCCTGGGTGGTTCAGTCTGTTGAGTGTCTAACTCTTTGTTTTAGCTTGGGTCATGATCTCAGGGTCATAGGATCGACCCAGTGCAGGGCTCTGTGCCAAGTGTGGAGTCAGCTTGGGATTCTCGCTCTCTGCTCAGGTTTCGCGAGTTACCATAATATAACCACAGTAATTGCGGTATAACAAAATATGAGTTCTAGTCAGATAAACTAGTTCTTTTATTTATTTTTTCTTAAGTGGAGCCTAACATGGGGCTTGAACTCACAACCTGAGATCAAGACCTGAGCTGAGATCAAGAGTCAGAAACTTAACCAACTGAGCCACCCAGGTGTCCCAGTTCTTTTATTTTTTTAACAAGAATTTATAACTTTGCATTGCTTGCTTGTCTGATGCCTGCAAATAGGCATTCTATCCATGTTGCCAGTTTTTAGTTTTGCTTACAATGGAGTGATGGGTCTGAATCAGCTACTCTGTCAAATCCAGACAGAAAGTCTACAAACTAGATCCTGGCCTCTAAGATGTTCACCAGCAGGTCACAGGGCTGCGGTTGAATGGAAGACCTCTATTCCTATGGCTAAATTGGTAAATAAAAGGACTGGACACAGTCTCAGAAAAAACAAACAAATAAACATATTTATTTCTAGTCAGGTTAGCCAAACCATGACCTATAAATGGGAGAAACATAAAAAAATGACCAAATTTTTGGAACTCTGTTACGGGGCAGGGTGTTGGTCTCAGTAATAAGACCAAAACCCAATTATCAGAATGTGAATACGCTGTGTTATCAACATGTTAAAACTGACTGTGGGGATGCTTGGGTGGCTCAGCCGTTAAGCGTCTGCCTTCGGCTCAGGTCATGGTCCCAGGGTCCTGGGATCGAGCCCTGCATCCAGCTCCCTACTCTATGGGAAGCTTACTTCTCCCTCTCCCACTCCCCCTGCTGCTTGTGTTCCCTCTCTCGCTGTCTCTCTCTCTCTCAAATAAATAAAATCTTAAAAAAAAAAAAAAACCTCTTAGCAAACTAGAAAAGAACTTCCTCAACCTACCAACAACTACAGCTAATATCATACTTAACAATAAAAGACTGAATGCTTTACTCCCTTAAAACTCAAGAACAATGCAAGGATGTCAATTCTTTACTAATTCTATTCAACATTGTTCTGAAGAGTTAAACCATTTAGTAGGCAAGAAGAGAAAAATAAAAGGCATTCAAATTGGAAAAGTAAAACTGTCTTAATTCACAGATAAGATCATCTATGGAAAAAAACCGCAAAATCCATAAAAAGCTACTAGAATATGTAAGTTTAGCAAAGATGCAGTAAAGACCTACAAAATAACTATTTGTAGGGGAGCCTGGGTGGCTCAGTTGTTAAGCATCCCACTTTGGCTCAGGTCCTAGGGTCCTGGGATAGAGCCCCGCACTGGGCTCCCTGCTCAGCGGGAAGCCTGCTTCTCCCTCTCCCACTCCCCCTGCTTGTGTTCCCTCTCTCGCCGTGTCTCTCTGTGTCAAATAAATAAATAAAATCTTTAAAAAAAAAAAAAACTGACTGTGGGTCATCCATGCATTTAGGTAATGGCTCTTAACTTCCCTGTAAGCACAAGGATAATCCTAGGACCTAGCATGACATTGTTTCCACAGGTAAGGATCAAGTGGCATCAGTTCTGAATGATCAAGAAGGGAAGACCATGGAATATTGGAGATTGTTTTTAGTTGATGACACCAGGTAATCTGGTTTTTTATTAGAAGAGAGAGATTTGAATAATAAACTGATCGTGTAGTGACAGACAACCATTTTGCTTAACTGAAATTTACAATAAAAATAGTCAAGAAGAACTCCCCTGATCCTCCACATCAAAGATTCACTCAAGTAAAGAAGGGAACCTCTAAGATTGAAGTGCCCTAATTAACATAATGCTTATTAATTATAGACTTCAAAAAGCTTTTATTTTCAAAGTTTAGAAGCACTGCCAATGACCTTAATATGTCTTATTATGCATATCTTTACCTCACCTTGCCACCGGGGAAGAACAAATTTTAACTCTGATCTGCTAGCTCAAGGTATTAAATAAATGAGCATTTTAAATTGATGTTTCCTAGGTCACTATTTTTTTTTCTTTGAGTGTGTGAAAGAAACAAACAAAAAAAACCCCAAAGAGTTTTCAAAAACTCATTTGCCCTTCCTAGAAAATAATTACTTGAAAGATTCTCTGTACCATATCCTATCCATTCTAGGTCTTATTGTGCACACTGGTTAAGAAAGAGGGGTGAATGGGGCGCCTGGGTGGCTCAGTCGTTAAGCATCTGCCTTCAGTTCAGGTCATGATCCCAGGGTTCTGGGATCGAGCCCTGCATTGGGCTCCCTGCTCAGCTGGAAGCCTGCTTCTCCCTCTCCCACTCCCCCTGCTTGTGTTCCCTCTCTCGCTGTGTCTCTCTGTCAAATAAATAAAATCTTTAAGAAAAGAAAAAGAAAGGGGTGAACGAGGGAAACAGATCAGAGTGGGATCTACATTTAAAAGAGCAGATTACTTATGGCAGAAAACTGAGGGTAAGGGAAAAGAGGAAGAAGAGAGCAAATATTAAAAACAGCTACTGCTTGCTGGGTACGCTTATAAATATTGTACAGGTATTACATTAGTTCAGTTACCTTCAGGACAATAGTGAAGGTAGTATAGAGACATTATCAGTTATTTATTCAATATCCCATTCCCCACTTCTTTCTCATGAAGAACACTTCCCTTTTGTTTGGGGACAATGTTCCAAAGGAAATTACTGGCCTTACAAGCTTCCCATGCAACAGTTCTGGACAATGAGGTGTAAGTGGGCCTCAGCTGGGGATTTGGGGGAAAGCTTTTACATTAGATACCAGTGCAATTCTTCCCTTCCCTTGCCTGAAAGATGGACATGGTGGCTGAAGAGGCAGCAACCATCTTGTAAAAATGAGAGAAGAGCCCAGAAAATTACAGCTTGGATATTGATTTCCCAAACTGAGGCCAACCACCGGTTCCTACCAGACAGACTTCCTGTTGTGGGCGAAGTAGATAAATCAGAGTGTTTGAGCAACGGATTACCTTTTCTTGTAGCTGACTTCATCCCTCATTACTACCAGTAGGCCTCCTCATTACACAGATGAGAAAATTGTGTCACAGTGAGTTTAAATAACTTGTCCAACATCACACAGGTAGAAAGTAGAGAGAAGAGTGATGAGGGTTCTTGTTTGGGCTGACTTGGAGAGATGAACTTTAGAGCTTGCAGTGGGGGAGGAAAGGGCTTGGAGAGCATCTCTAGGGATCGTGTGAGATAATGAGATTGATACTGTGGGAAAATAAAAATTTTAAGATGTTTTGCTTTCTATTGTAAATATACTTTCCCTTTGGTATTTCTGTTAGAGAGACTGTGCTTAATGATTTAGATAGATTTTATTTCCTTAATGGTTGTTGAACTATGATTCATATACAAATGATATAATACATGAAAAGCACTCAGTACATGTCTGGCACATTTAAAGCATTCAAAGAATATTAGTTGTTGTATTAATATAATAATGAAATCATGAAAATACTGTGCAGTCTTCAAGAAAACCAACCTGACTGTGGGTAAAACAAAGTCCTCTGCTAGAGTTCATTTGTGAGAAAATCTTTCACTGACTCATAAGAGATATACTTCTAGAGTATGTCTGTTTAATGCCAAGGTTCAGGAAGAAAACAACAACCCCCAATATGCACATGCACACACACACACATATCCATTATCTGCTCTCAGTAAACTGACCAGATTTATCCAAATTTAAGAAATGAATTAATCTTAAAGTACTTGCATTTCAAATTTTACTTACCTTTGGAAACACAATATAGTTATGATTATAATGCCATATCTGAAGATGCATATTATTACTATGGTAGAATCTAAGGCATTAACGATTTAACAAATGTTACTGAGTTCCTATGTGTTTGAAATCTTATAAATAACATGTAGGCTATTTTATTTCATCATATATTTTCTTTTTTTTTTTTTTTAAGATTTTATTTATTTATTTGACACAGAGAGAGAAAGCACAAGTAGGCAGAGAGGCAGGCAGAGAGAGAGGGAGAAGCAGGCTCTCCACTGAGCAGGGAGCCTGATGCGGGGCTCGATCCCAGGACCCTGGGATCATGACCCGAGCCAAAGGCAGCTGCTTAACCGACTGTGCCACCAGGCGCCCCATGATATATTTTCTTTTAATATAAGATTAGATTCTATTTGATTTTAGTATCAGAGAGATTTACTTTTTTAAGATTTTATTTATTTATTAGACAGAGAGAGAGAGAGAGAGCACAAGCAGGCAGAGCTGCAAGCAGAGGGAGCGGCAGAGGGCGAAGGAGAAGGAGGCTCCCTGCTGAGCAGAAAGCCGACGCAGGACTTGATCCCAGGAGCCTGGGATCATTACCTCAGCTGAAGGCAGACTGAGCTACCAAGGTGCCCCAATATCAACGAGATTTAAACAAAGATAAGTAAAATAAATTAAGATGCATTATGGAATGTAGAAAAGTGAGTGATCAACTATGCTCAGAGGTAGGAAAAGTTCTTTCAGAGGTATCAATTTTTGAGCTGGAGGTGAAAGGATGAATTATGCACAAAGAGATATTAGAGTAGGAATGAGAATGAAATGCATTCTAGATTGAACAAACGAGGCATGGGAGAATGCTCAACAAATGTTAGTTGTTGGTGCTGAATTGCAGAATATTTGGAAAGAAGTACTAGTGATTCTCTAGGAAAGGTAAGAAGTATGGTCTTACTTTAGCATAAAATTGGATTTTTTTTTGGTAGTTCTGGAAAATAAACACATTATTCTTTTAGAAAAGACTACCTTTTCTAGCAAATATGAGGGATTTAGCAAGTGGGAGATGAGTTGTGGGAACAGTCACCTCCCTACTTGTTTAGGCAAACAGTTTTCTTGTAGCTGGTAATATACACTCCTGAGTAATATAGAGGGCTCCTATAAAGTCCATTTTTATTGATGAGAAAATTGTGGCTCAGAGAATCCAAATAACTTGCCCTAAATCTCATAGGAAATAAGTAGAAATAAGATGGAAGAGATAAGATATTAAGTATCTTTGAGATGATTAGTGTTATAATTAGTATGTTATCAGTAGAAATAGTCTAAAAAAGCTGAAGAAAGTTTTGGAGAATTTTATAGGAATTGATAGGACATGCAAAGAAAATCCAACCTGACCTGGAAGTTTACATTCTTGGTGAATCTGGAGATGTATTTTTCTGGAAAAGGCTTCCATTGGGTATATTTGGACTAAGGTGAGATTTCACCACAATGCAGAAATAACCAGTGTGCAGGTTGAAACCCAAAGTATAGGTGTGAGCTTGTGTGGAACAAGAGATACAAAATGGAGGAAAGAATCAGGAAGCAGAGAGAACCTGGGCCCTTTGGGAATGCCTACATATAAAGGGATAGGTGAAAGAGATCTCTGAAAATGTCAGTGGATGAATTATTGCTTTCCTTCCTCTATGACATATTATCCATGAAGAAGTAGATTAAATATTGCTGTTTTTAAGACAGAAAAGCATCATGCATTATCAAGATTCTTGATTTCTGTATTTTTGTAATTAAATTTGCATACATGTATACTTCTAAATTAACTTTCAAAGTATCTTATCTTAAAATGATCCAATTTTCCATTGAAAACTGTGGTCTGATTTCCAGGGGACTTTGGTTAAAAATGAGGAATTATTTCCATAGTACAAAGAAGATATATTTGCAGTAAACCTCATATGCTCAAGAAAATAAAGAAAACAAAACAAACAGAAAGAAGCCACATTTGTTCTAGACATTCATCAGGATATGTCATGATGGGAATATCTATAGAGAAAGCAGATGTTTTGTCCTAATACACATTAACAGTCTGTCAGGGAAACTGTGATTGAAAACAAACCACACTGAAGAGTTCTACCCTAGCCGCAACACTCCCACCCCCATCTCCCCTGCTCCCCACTTCAAAATAATTCTTAGAAAGTGTTCCCAGAACCAGAGCCTCCTCTTCCATTTCTATATGAGGTAAAAAGAATTTCTCCTGGCCTGGCTTTGACTACTTAATTTCTGGACACATCTGTTTCTCTTCAGGAGTTAAATTTTAAAAGTAACTTTTCAGAAGATGAAAGGGAGGCATGAAACATTTTTATTTTCCTGAAGACTCTCACTTCTCTTCTCTCAGGAGACAACTGCACCTGGGAGCCTTCTGGTTCACTTTAAGTAAGCTACTTGTTTCATTTAAGAAAATAAAAGCAAAGTGGCTTGTAAACAGACACACAACTTAAGCAGGTTTTCTTTTAATTTGTGCCAATTAGTTGACCACTGGCATCTAATGTTCCTGTTTGGTTCAAAAAATTCTCTACCTAGTCCCCAAACATTATAAATCTCAAACTCCGTGTCCAAGCCTAACTTTCATGTTTACCACTTTGCTTTTCAACATTTGTACGTTCTCATTTAAAATGAAATAAAGGGAATAATTGCAAATATAATTATGTAGTGAAGGAGCCATTTATATGGTGTGTAGTTAATTACAGCTGCCCAATTATACTTCTAAAGCCAACTCCTTGTATTGTCGTTTAAAGAGATTGCTGAAAACTATTACAACAAATTGATTGTCATATAATTAGTAGATTCAAATCAGATGACTTATGAGATCGTAATGAATTTGATTTACAATTTACCCTCCCATACCATTTGTGATTTTAAGCATTTTGGGGACTGTTCAGACAATGCTATGCTCTGTTTTTTATATGAGTCATCCCACATAGAGCTCCTTACAGAGGCAAAAGGCAAAGAGAGATTACTGATTTCTTTTTTTTTTTTAAAGATTTTTAAAATTTATTTATTTGACAGAGAGAGATACAGCGAGAGAGGGAACACAAGCAGGGGGAGTGGGAGAGGGAGAAGCAGGCTTCCCGCGGAGCAGGGAGCCCGACGCGGGGCTCGATCCCAGAACCCTGGGATCATGACCTGAGCTGAAGGCAGACGCTTAACGACTGAGCCACCCAGGCGCCCTGAGATTACTGATTTCTAATCTTTTACTGGAATAACAGCCGTGATGGACCAGATTAGCAGTCATAAAAGTTTTACCCCTTAGGTTCTTGTGTTTGCATGCATAAATGGAAAGAAGAGTGTTAAATTTGTTTTCATAAACAAAAATATCGTTCTGTTGCTCTCTTGCCTTCTCTTCCTGGAAGGCAGCCAGGTTTGAGCCCAGGTGAGGTGGATATCTGAGAGGGGTAGCAGCGATCTGATGTCAAGGGTCAAGTGAAGAGGGTGTCTCAGCTGTGCAACAGCTAAGTGGGGTCAGAAGGCTGACTGTGTGAAAGCTAATAAAGGGAAACCTCAGTAAAGTAGACTTGGAATGCTAGAAGGGGAGCTTGAAAGAGAGAGCCGTAATACTCAATGTGAATTACAAGAAGAACAAGAAAGAGAGAGCCATACTACTCAATGTGAATTACAAGAAGAACAAGAAAGAGAGAGCCATACTACTCAATGTGAATTACAAGAATTACAGACCCTCTAGAGAATAATCCTCAACAGGGAAAGGATGGTCATTTACAGCACCCCCCCCCCCCAGGAAAGATGTACATTGTAATTTCTTTAAGAAATTGACAACTTCTGTAATTCAGCCAGTGAGAAACCATTATTACCCTGAATTCTTCCTTTGCTCCAATATACTTTCATTCAAAACAATCCCTCCCAACTTCCTCCTTCTCCATAAAATAATGTTCCTCTCCTTTGTTGGACTTGACTATGGTTTTATTATAGTTCACTTTTCCCAGATTTCAATTTTATGCTATTCCCAAATAAAACCACTTTTGCTGCTTAAATAACTGGTCATTTTATTTTTAAGATAAACAACTATATGCAGGAGATAGAACAAATAAATATATATATTGAAAGATAATGGGGGGTGGTTTTCTCACTATTGGAGAAGGGAGATATAAATATGGAAATTGAATAAGTTAGAATGAACTCTTTGTTGGATTGGAATGAGAAATAATGGTGTGAATTCCTGATTTCAGTACATATAAATATAAAAAGAAATCTAGATATAAATGTTTGTGTCCACTGGGATGGTCTGGGTACAGCAATACCTCACTAGCAATGAGCATACTTAGCACCTGTATTTCAGTTCTAAACAAACAAACAAAAATTATTCACTAAAAGGATCAGAGATTCTTGGAAAATGGCTGATTACAGGCTGCAGCAGAAAAAGAATAAAATTACCCGAAGCATTTTGTTGTGCCAGAAAGTAGAGACATGTCCAAAGATAATGGGAACATGTCAAGAGGACATAAAAACCAGATTGAAAGTTCTGCTACTAGCTAAATCTGAGACAACCAGACCAACAACAACAATAAAATTAATTATAGCAATGGACTATAATCGAACTGAATAAGTGATTCTACAAGAAAGAAAGAAAGAAAAAGAAAGAAAGAGAAAGAAACAACTATATGTTGGCTAATTGAACATAATAAAAATAATTAAAAAATAATTTGCACACAATAAATCTAAATACATATTTTAAAATAAATTGATTAATACATTAAAAAAAGAAAGGGAGTAGAAAGTTTTTCCTTTGAGTAGAATGCCAAGTTAATGAATGTAGAAGAAATGACATAATTAGAAAGTCACCATGTGACAGCTATCATAATAAAAACTAATTCAGGAAAGAACTGTCACCAGATACTATAACTAGTAGGTAAAAGTGGTATAAGGGGAATGGTATTTTACATAATCTCAATGTTTCTACCCACAAAAATACTTATTCTCTACAGAGAGAGGGTACTATTACAGTGAGGAAGCCTGCAGACACCATCTTAATCAGCTTCTCAAAGTTAACACTACCACTAATAGGACAGGTTAGTATCTCTACACCATCCAAGATTCACTGAGAAGTTGGCATCACTTATGTGATATTCCAGCCAATATGCGTAACCTGGGTCTAAAGATGTGGAATCATTGCACAAACCGAAACTGAGAGCCATTCTCCAAAATGACTTGCCTTCAATCTTCAGAAATGCCATAGTCAAAACAGGTTTAAAAACTGAGGAATATTCAATTGAAAGAGGCTATAAGGCAGCAATGTCCACAATAGCCAAACTATGGAAAGAGCCAAGATGTCCATCGACAGATGAATGGATAAAGAAGATGTGGTATATATATACAATGGAATATTATGCAGCCATCAAAAGGAATGAGATCTTGCCATTTGCAACGACGTGGATGGAACTGGAGGGTATTATGTTGAGTGAAATAAGTCAAACAGAGAAAGACATGTATCATATGATCTCACTGATATGAGGAATTCTTAATTGCAGGAAACAAACTGAGGGTTGCTGGAGTGGGGGGTGGGGTGGGAGGGATGGGGTGACTGGGTGATAGACACTGGGGAGGGTATGTGCTCTGGTAAGCGCTGTGAATTGTGCAAGACTGTTGAATCTCAGATCTGTACCTCTGAAACAAATAATGCAATATATGTTAAGAAAAAAAAAAGAAGAAGAAGGTAGCGGGAGGGGAAGAATGAAGTGGGGGAAATCGGAGGGGTAGATGAAGCATGAGAGACGATGGACTCTGAAAAACAAACAGGGTTCTAGAGGGGAGGGTGGTGGGAGGATGGGTTAGCCTGGTAGTGGGTATTGAGGAGGGCACATTCTGCATGGAGCACTGGGTGTTATGCACAATGAATCATGGAACACTTCATCTAAAACTAATGATGTAATGTATGGGGATTAACATAAGAATAAAAAAAAAAAGAAAGAGGCTATAAGGACATGCATGATAAATGGGTGCAACCTGTGATCTGGGATGGGACTCTTAAGATAAAGGGCATCACCGGGATAACTGATGAAACATGAATGAGTTCTGTGAAGGAAGGTTATGTGGAAGTTACTTGTATGATTCTTGGAAATTTTCTGACACTTTGATATTTTTTTCAAAGTGAAGGTAAAAAATATTAGCACAGTACCAACATTATGACTCTGTCTTTTATGTATAAAAAAGGCTACTAAAAATCAGTACAGATCAATACCAACATCCTGTCTAGTAGAGCATAAATTCTGTGGAGACAGAAGCCCTGTATATCTTGTACACTTCTAGCTGGGCTCCATAAATATGTCAAACTTAATAGATCTGTGAATAGCTAGATAAACAGTACTTCCTCATGAAATGCTCAATGAACAAGTGACTTGATGTTATGTAGAATCTGTACTTAGGATGTTTTTGTTCTCATTTTGGGAGTCAAAAGCAATCCCCATTCTATGGCTGCCCTCATAGAGGGAGAAATACTGCATTCTAGTTTGCGTGGTGTTAGGACACAGATCCAGAATGGAGGCTGTCCGGGGCAGAATCCTGGTTGTGAACTCCAATGATGTGAAAGCCTGGGCAAGACAATTTTATTTCCAAGCCTTGGTATCTTTATATGTGGGATAACTGATGAAACACAGGATGATGAGAGTACTAACCTGTCAGTGTTCTGGGTGGTTGTAAGGGAGATAAATATGATAAATAGGAAGGACTAAGAAGAACACAGAATTTGCCTCAGCTGGTTTTAAGATGTATGTAATTTCTCTCTCTCTCTGTCTCTGTTTCTCTCTCACACACACAGGGCACAAAGAGGTTATCTAAATTCTGTGAATATAGTAACTTGCAATGAGGAAATCACAAATAAAGCAGGAAGGAAGATACAAATGCATGTTCATTAATTCATTTCTTTATTTTTTATCCATTATTTATTGAGTGACTGCTATGTACCAAGTACTGTTCTAGGTATGGGAGCTATGTCAGTGTTGTCAGAACAAAATACTAAAGTTCAGTTGGCCTTAAAACTAGAGTGTGTATAGAAACTATGACCTTAATCTATAGTGCACGTAGAAATCACTCAAAGAGGTCCTGATCTTTTGTCTGGATGGGGCTCAGGAAGATGCACATTTAATAAGCACTTATAGATGCTCAGCACTATTAGCACTTCTAATAATCACTATTAGACATTACCAGTAATACTGAAGGTGCATTTACCACGATCTCATTTAATCCTTACAACAATCATACGAATTAGGCGCTGCTATTATGTTTTATACGTGAGCGATCTAAGACAGAGATGTGTGTCTTTCCCTTGGTCATATACCTAGCATGAGGTCAATTCAGGACTTGACCCTAGTTTTGTCCAAGGCTAAAGCCAGCTCTAGGCTAGCCTGCTGCCTTAACAATTTTAGGAGGCAGATCCATGAATTTTGGCATGCTTTGTAGCAGGTAGTGCAGTGGGCTGGCTCAGTGGACAGCCTCAGAGTGGCTGAGGCTCGGTGCCTATCTTTATTCCCAGGGTATAGTCACGTGCTGACTCCCAGTGAGTGAGCATGCTCAGTTGAGGTTCATGAACACATAAAAATTACTGATGAAAATCCCCAAATAAATGTACCAGAAAAAAAAAAATTAAATGACAAATGAATGTTGCCTGCAATAAAACAAAAAACAAGGAAAAGAAAAAAAAATTTCTGAATACTACATGTGACTAATGTGTTTTAATCCTATACATGCAAACACCCCTAAAGTGTTCATTTTCAGTATGGTGTGGGGTAAAGAGAAAGACTGCAAGAAATTCAGGGTCCACTAGCCCTAGTTAAAATCTATACAAAATAAAATTGCAACCTTGACTGCTTTATGCCATGGTAAAACCTGATTGTATTCATGCCAAGTCACTTTCTATATGTAGTTCTGTCCCATCTCAGGCATTCTTGTTCCCGGTAAACAAAGTATAGCCCAAAGACCCACTACTTACAACACTTGATGCTGAAATTCATTATTTTGGGTCTCTTTCTCTGCCTTCTTACGCAAAACTCCACATAAATGTATGTCCCTCTTGGCCTCTCTCCCAGTCCCCTTTTGTCAAAGAGCCATCATTTTTAGCTTCTAATGAATCAGAGGTCTCGCCTTCAGAGAAATTCAAGAAGCTTTTAAATTAGTTGGTTTTGTACTTCAGTCATGATAGCCACAAGCTAAAAATGTGTATGAATCGCAGAAACAAGCTCTAGATGAAGTTTCTGGAGTTAATAGTGAGGATGCCATTCACACTCAAACCTAGTTGCCAAGCCCTTTTTCTAAAATACATCCTGATGGTAAGGAGTCTGCTCTGAAAGTCTTGGGAAGGATGTAGAAAGGGAAGTCTGGCATTTACTCTGAGACATAGTTTTTTAAACACCAGAATCACCTGTAGTATGTGTTAAAAGTGAAGATTCTTAAGCTCCTCCACACAAATGAATCATGATTTCTAGGAATTTTTGCATTTTTAATACATACTCAAGTTTGAGCCCCCAGCACTAATAGTTGATTCATATTATTAATAATGTTTTTTCGTGAGCAGCTGAAGGCAGTGATCAGGATGTTACGCCTCTCTGCTTTAAGACTCTATAACAACAATAACAAAACAACCATAAGTTCCAACATGTTTGCATACTATAGTCCAGATGCATAAGTGCCAGGTGCTATATATTTCACTGAATTCTTAAAATACTATGGCCCATGTAGTAATTTTTTTTTCTCATTTATAGATGGGAAAACTGACACTGAGAGAAGTTATGTAAACTGCTGAGTGTCAATCTCTAGGACAGCTCACTTTGGAACCTAGGACTGCATGACTCCTAAACCATACATACTCTCAAATGCTATATTCTATGTAAACAATTTATAGTTAAAAACACTTGGCAATTTACTAATCACAAAGGGTTCTGCAAATAAAAATACACACACACACACACACACACACACACACCCCTAGTTCTAGCTAATATTTGGTTTTTGACCCCAGTTTCAGATACAGAGCTCCCAAACTGGTATCATTTCCCAGGTGATAGGAGTATCTAACACAGAGCTCTTAGATCTCTAGGAATTTCCTAGGTGATAGGAACATTTTTTGTTCTAATGAGGGGATTCTTGATGGGCTCCTGGATGGGAGGCCGCATACCAGAAAGACCAAGTTGTAATTAGAAGCTTGGAACTTTTATCAGCACTGCTCCCTTTCCACCTCCAGAGAGGAGAGAGGGGCTGAAATATGACAATAATGGATCATGCCTACATGATAAAGCCTCCAAAGAATTCTTAAAGTAGGAGGTCTGGACAGTGGCCAGGTTGGTGAAAACCTCTACAGGCCAGAGAGTGGCACACCCCAATCCACGGGGCCAGAAGCCCTTGTGCTACTGACCCTTCCAGACCTCACCTTTATCTTTCTTCATCTGGCTCTTCATTTGCATCATTTATCATATCCTTTATTGTATACTAAGCTAGTAAACGTACATAACTGTGTCCTTGAGTTCTGTGAGCTATTCTCGCAAATGAATGAAACTGGAGGGCGTTGTTGGAACCCCCGATTTGTAGCCCAAGTCATAGAGAAGTGAGGGTAGCCTGAAGACCCACTACTTACAACTGGTATCTGAAGTGGAGGCGGGGGGGAGGGCAGTCTGGTGGAAATGAGCCCTTCACCTCTGGGGTCTACCCTAACTCCAGGCAGTTATTTTCAGAATTGCTTGCTGTGGAAAACCCATTCATCTGAGGTCAGAAATGTTGTCAGTGTGGTGGTTAGCAGTGAGGGTTTAAACGAAACAGTGATTTTTTTCCTTGGATGGGTTTTTACATACTTCTTTCAGTTTTTATCAGAACTGAACGCACTAGGAAGGTAGTACTAATTCCATCTTACAGAGAGCTTTAGAGTGCCTCCACGTCCAGGAATTGGTTTTGCTAAGACCAAGTCTCCAGATTTCTACTGTCCCAATCTCTGGCAGCTTATTTGTTCCATTACCCTATCTAGCAGGCAAAGAGCTTTCAGTTCCTGCGTTTAAACCAGGCGCTATTACACTTTACCTCTAGGAGCTGGCTGGCTACTGAGCTGTTAGTAATGGGTTTGTTTGAGAGCATTTGGTGAGGACACCTTGACCATGCTGTTTGACAGGTGAGAAGAATTGTTGAAGGTAGTAAGAGCAGCCAGAAAAACCCAATAAGGAATTGTTCAGGTTTGGAATGGCAATATCTTCTTGCTCTCTTATCCCCAGATAAATGATTCCCATTTCATTTTTGAAACTGGAGCTAGTAACAGTGATTTTGAAAATAAACTTCAGGGGTAATCTGAGCCCTTGGACCTCCAAGGCCATTTTCAAAGTTAATGTTGCTTTCTTCTTATCTGGCTGACACCAGGTGTTTTGTAGGGAATGTGTAACATCTACTCTTCCATTTGTAATAATTTAGCATTACCTGAAATATTTGAAAAGGGCTTTATGATCATTTTAGCTCATTACTTCTCACTAGCCCTGAGGTAATTCAGCACTGAAGTCATCAGGTAGATATTATTAGAGCTATTAATACTAATAATAGCAGTAAGTTTAGTGCTATTGTCATTTTGGCAAATGGCCTGAACCCCGAGGAGCTGAAAGTGATGACTGTCGATCTATAGGTTTAAAAAAATGGTTTAAGTCATATTCAGACTTATAGTGTCTAAAGATGCTGGGGGAATTTTCTGCAGGAGATTCAGCTTTACGTATGAAGGATGACTCATTACAACATGTCACAGCACAGAAACAACAACAACAAAATAATACTATGCCAGAAAATCATCATAACAGGGTCACTGTCACATGTAGATATATAATAGATCTATAGCGGATACCACTTAATACAAGTGTTTTCATCACAAGGGAAAATATTTACAAATACTAAGCAAACACATACATGATTCTACTTCAAATATAAACTTCTAGCCCTGGCTTCTAAATTAGTATGACCTGTCTTCTCCTATTAGTTTATCCATTGATTACCTGATTCTGCCACAATATCCTCCTTTCTCATTCTTTAACTCCAAGATTTGTGCTTGATTTAGGACTTCTAAATATGCTTTTCATATTCCCTACATTACTTCTCCACCAGATTGTTGCATGACTGGCTCCTTCTGGTCAAGCAGAATTCAACCCGAGTGCGACCTCCTCAGAACCTTTGCTGACCATCCTAGCTAGAAAGGGCCTTCATGACTATTGTGTGACTGTTTTATTTCTCCTTCATAGCACTTATTACCATCTGAAATTATCTTACTTACATATTTAGATTTTATGTATCCTTCCACCTTGGCCCCTGGACTGTAAGCTGTCTAAGGGCAGAGATTTTGTCTGTTTTGCTCACCTTGTGGAAGAGAGTTCCTGGCAAAAATTAGGTGCTTGATAATTATAAACATGAATATATGACTGGATGTATAAGCCGGGCACGCACTGTCCAGGGACTCATAGGTATTAATGTATTTATTCTTCACAAAAACCCTGTGAGTTAGATATTGCTATGGACTGAGTATTTGTGTCACCCTCAAATTCACATGTTGAAATCCTAACCCCCAAGGTGTTGATATTAGAAGGTGGGACCTCTGGTGGGAGATTAGGTCATGAGGGTGGAGTTTAAGGAATGGGACTAGTGCCTTTATAAAAGAGACCCAGAGAGCTAGTTTGCCCCCTCCACCATGTAAGGACAGATTAAGAAGACAGCCATCTATGAAGAACAGGGCCCTCACCAGATACCAAATCTGCTTGGCACCAAGATCTTGGACCTTCCAATCTCCAGAATTGTGATGAATAAATTTTTGTTGTTTATGGTAGTCTATGGTAGTTTGTTAGAACAGCATAAATGAAACCATTTAAGAGCATAACATGGAACAAAAATCAAAATGCCTGCACTAATGCTTCAGCAAACCTAGATTTTAAACTAAGTAACCTTTTTCCCTCTCTTTCACAAACCTACCCTCCTCCCTTCTTAGCCTTTTGTTTCAGGAACCTGCTACCTAAAAACATGACAAAGGAGGCAGGCAACATGTACACAATTCTTGTCAAAACCAGCTAAATCCTGTATTCCCTATAAAACTCCCCAGCCCCTTCCTCCAGGGGCTTGTAGTTTTTTTGAAGGCCTTAGCCTGCTGCAGAATTGCTCCTCTTTATCCCAAACTCTGTCTTTGTATTATATTTTGGCTCCAAAGCATGGAGATTGGTTTTCGACAACACCGATGGACTAAAACAGGTACTGTTGTTGTCCCCATTTTGCAGATGAGAAAACTGGGTAACTCTCAGAGAGGTTAAGCTTTTGCCTTAAATTACACAACAAGAACAAGGATTTGAACCCGTACGGTCTAGGTATGACCACACCAGCACAATAAATGTGGGCTGAATACATCAGTGAAATAATGTATGGACACACAGGACCACACACATGTATACAACATGTTCATACATTTATATGAACACATACACGCTCATGTATTTACATAAGTGCACTGCATTTCTAGACGTATAAACAGATTTGTGGGGATGCACCCCTCTGATACCAGCCTTTTTCAGATCATCTGATTAGAGTAATGCATATTCACTGAGAGTATGGGAGGAACCAAAGAAAGAAAGGTCTACCAAGGTATCAGTATTAACCACATGGTCATGAAGTTCTAATATACTTGAAAGATACCTAAATGCCCCATAGATGTCATAGTGAGGTGGAATCATTTATAAAGCACAAAATGATGCACAATAAAGCACAATAAGTTAAAAGTTACATAAAATAGTTAATCTATTTACAGTTCAATTTGCAAGAATAGCAAATTTTACAATAATATAAATGTTACAGAATTAGAGAATCTAAATTTTATTTTATCATTTTTTAAAGATTTTATTTATTTATTGTCAGAGAGAGAGAGAGAGAGTGCACACAAGCAGGGAAAGCAGCAGGCAGAGGTAGAAGCAGGCTCCTCACTGAGCAAGGAGCCCGATGCAGGACTCAATCCCAGGATCCTGGCATCATGACCTGAGCTGAAGGCAGATGCTTAACCCAGACACTTAACTGACTGAGCCACCCAGGCATCCCTAGAGAATCTAAATTTTAAAGGACCTAAAAGAGCAACTCATTCAATGATCCGAAAGTTGCATGGTTTGTTATACTATTCAGAACATTTTCATATATGTACATACACATACAAACGCAAGTGGATATGCATATATTTTTCTCATTTGACCCTATATCACATAGAGACATATAAAATTATCCTCACTTTACTAATAAACAAATTGAGAACAAAAAGAAGTTTTGAGTAATATGTATGTGTATTACTCATAAGTACAATTGGAGAAGGAACTTTGAAAAGGATTAAAATTTTTTTAATGACTGCTATGTATAAGCACTATGTTAGATGGTCTAAATATGCTATTTTACTTAATTCTCACCGCAATGTGTTAAGGTAGATCTTACCAGCTGTCCCCACTCACAGGATATGGATCCAGTTTTAAATATAGAACCACCTGCCAATAGTAACACAGCTATTTAATAGGGAGTGAGTGAGAAGGCCAACCCAACATTTCTGAAAACAATACAATCAACAGTTGAAATAATGACTGTATATTCATATGTATATTTTGTACTCTGTCCTTACACTGTGAAAAATTTACATTCACAGTGGCAAGTCCTAGTGAGAGAAATGTGAAACACTATCTTTGGGAAGAGGACTGTGTTATAAGCGGTTTTGGTCAGTAAAAACTATGTATAGTCAATGTTTTTGAGAATCACTTGCAAATCTTAATTCTAAACATTTAGCAGGAAATGTTTATTTGTCATCCAATCAGTTCTGATTTGTAAAGGCAGCAAAAGAAAAGATAAAGAAAAAAATAATAAGCACCCATTTGGTGGGAATAGATTATTAGAATAATTTCTTCATATGTAAATAATTTACAAGGTAGTTGAATAATTTTGGCTATTATATCTGAATGATGAGAAAAATCTTGCTAATTTAAAAGTTGGACTCATGCAGTTCTCACTTTTTAATACAAAATCAAAAAGCATCGTGGATAATTTGCATTGGAATCTCTGCTGTAGAGCTTCAGTTATTTACTTAGAGAGCTAGGCATAGCACAGTGTGAAATAATTTATTTTCAAATTTAGCTATATCAACCATTTACAAATAATCATATAATTTCCCTATATCTTCTTCCTAGCATTAACCCACTAGTCTAATGACTGAGCTTGAAATATTTTTCTCCATTTGATTAAGATACTGAAGATAATATTATCAATTCTTTTATTAAAATTTGTCTTCTTAGAAATCTGATATAGGTTTCATGCATCTATATAGTTATAAATCTCTAGCTATAAATATCTCTATCTATCTATCTACCTACTTAACTAAAATCTTGTCCATTAGGTAATTTTTTCTTGCAAGATATGAAAATCCACTTGTTATCAATCTATCATCTATCAATCAATTAATCATCTATCTACCTACTTAACTAAAATCTTGTCCATTAGGTAATTTTTTCTTGCAAGATATGAAAACCAACTTGCGATTGATCTATCTCTGTCTATCTATCTATCATCTATCTATCCATCCTTGTTATCATAGTGGTTTAGCATTCCAAAAGGAGTATGAAATTCTTGCATTAAGCAAGGAAAAAAGGATGCAATTTCTCTGAGTATTATTTTGTTTTGATTTGAATATGTGTACAATTCAAACTTTAAGCTGTCACTACTTTAAAAAAAGTAAGTGGTGAAAACATGGTAATTACATAATTAAGTAATATCTCTGTTCCGTTTAAAATAAAATAGTATCATGAAAAATCACCATTATCTTCCTTGAAGGTAGAGGCAAGGATATAGACAGTATCTTTTTTGTTTTATAAACATATGCACATCTGTATTGTTAACTACTTCTATGAAAAATTTTACCTACTAAAATATGAACTAGTTCTTTGACTTCTGAGAAAATCTGACAACCTCTTGCTCATTAGTTCCCAGAAATTAAAAAAAAAATATCTTGCCTGACACATACATGACAGTTTCATTTGAATTGAAACTCTTTCAGGGCGCCTGGGTGGCTCAGTCGTTAGGTGGCTGCCTTTGGCTCAAGTCATGATCCTGGGGTCCTGGGAATGAGCCCTGCGTCTGGCTCCCTGCTCAGCGGGAAGCCTGCTTCTCCCTCTCCTGCTCCCCCTGCTTGTGTTCCCTCTCTGGCTGTCTCTCTCTCTGTCAAATAAATAATAATAAAAAAATAATAATAATAAAACTTTTTCTTCCCCCCATGAAACACACCTTTCCCTACTAAGGACTCCTGCATGGTTTCAATGTATACATAGCTCATATTCCATCAACATTTTTTTGGAGTAAATTGTTGGAGTATTTTCTTGTGATAGGATTAACTCTTTTATCAAAGACCAAAAGGACAGACCATATAGAAAATAAAACAGAGAAAAAGCACATGAGCTAAAAGATTTCCTTTTAAGAAGAGATGTTGAATGCTGGAATAGGTTACTTCAGTGGAGAAGTTGGAATCATTTTCTCTGAAAATGATTAGAAATATGCCCTGGGTGAATCTCTCTGTGAGTCATCTGTGTCATTCTATTTCAAGGTAGGGCTTTGGCTTTTACTTTTTTAAATAGAAATACTTCTAAAATTTTTGATTGCAGAAATAAAGTGTGCTTATCATAAAAGTTCAAAAGTATTGAAAATAAAATAAAATGAACTTGGAATCCTGTATCAGTACCACTTTGAATATTTTAGTGCTTTTCATTCATGCCAAAAACTACAAGTATATTAACAAATTAACCAATTTCATTTATTCATGTATATATACACTTATTCGTTCAGCAAATACTAATAATGCAATTTCTGAGTATCAGTCATTATTCTAGTCACTGAAGATAGTGAACAAAACAGAAAAGTCCATGGACCCGTAGGATTTATATTCTAGAGTGAGGAGACAGAAAAGAAAAAAAAAAAAATCAACAAGCAAATTCATGGTTTGACTGATGATGATAAGAGCCTTGGAGAAAAAGCAGGGTTAGGCAAGTGATGAGTTTTGCTAGTTTACACAAGGGTGGTCAGGGAAAGCCTCTGTAATCAGATGATTGTGTGTAGAGGTCCAAAGGGGCTGACCCTCCCACTGCCAAAAACTTGATAATTCAGAGAGAATAAACCAGTAACAAAAACCTAGGTAACAGCCTGGTGTGTTAGGAATCCTACAGAGACAGGGTTAGATGGAAAACAGCTCAGGAAATCTTGACTTGCATTTCTTTTTTTTTTTTTTTAAGATTTTATTTATTTATTTATTTGAGAGAGAGAATGAGAGAGAGAGCATGAGATGGGGGAGGGTCAGAGGGAGAAGCAGACTCCCCGCTGAGCAGGGAGCCCGATGCGGAACTCAATCCCGGGACCCCAGGATCACGACCTGAGCCGAAGGCAGTTGCTTAACCAACTGAGCCACCCAGGCGCCCTTGACTTGAATTTCTATTATTCTTTTCTATTGAAGACCCTAAGCTTCTTTAAACTTGTCTCTTTGATACCAACTCAATATCCTTCCTATCATAGTATTTTGCACAGAGCAGGTTTATCATCTAACATCAGAGGTTTTACCCTCTCAGTTGAGTGCTGCTCTGAAGAATGAATTTCCTATGCAACTGTGGCCTAATGCATCTACTATTTATGCACTGCTTCCCAGGTCTCCCATAATGTATATATGTTATCATTTGTTGGTTTGTACAAAGGATGAAAGGTGTGTTTCCTAACTGATCTTAGAGAATATACATAATTATGGTCTTTAACTTCTTCGGGAGAGTTTCGTCGATTGGCTGAGAATGAAGCAACTTTAACTTTTGTGTTATTACCAGAAACACCTGGCTTTCCCAGGACATGATTTGCCATATTGCATTTCTCCTTCTTCACCAAGATGATACAAAGGGGCAAGGGACACAATGATGGTTTTAGATACGCAAAATTCAGATGACTCTGTTAATCCATTGAGTAGTCAATCCATTAAATATATGAGCCTATCCATATCTATTATCAATATTTTTACAATGTCAGTACTTTTCATTGAATTATTCCATGTGTATAATTTAAAATGAAAGATTTGGTTTCTAATTCTTCATAATAGCAATGGAAGAATATTAGCTCCAAATAATTTTAAAGGCACGAATCACAGCAAATAAACATACTCCCTTCCTATAAAGAAAAGCAACACTGAGATAACAAGATCTCATTGGGATCTCATAAGTTCATCTACTTACTTACCTACTTTTCAAAATAGAGAGTTATAGTCATGTAATAGTTTGGGAGGGTAATTCTGTCATTTGGCTTAGAGCTCTTACCTTTAGCTAAATACTTCTAGACGCTTCTTAAAAATAAAGTCCTTCCTTCGGTCTGATCTAAAACTCTTGTGATATGTCAAGTCTAACATATCACCCTCCAAATGAGGAATTCATATGGCTGAAGGGGATCTTAGATGAAATTGCCTCCCACCCACCGTTCATTAAGCAAATAAAGTAAGTGAGTCCAAGAAAGATTAAGTGACTTGACTGGAGTCATGTAAGTATTCTGTAGAGTCAGGAGTAGAAGAATGTGTCTTTGTGTTCCTTATTTCAAAATGCAGGTCTAAGTCATATTGAAGTTTAGCTAATCTGAAATTATGGGCAGAAAATTGACTATGGATAATACTTGCAAAGGAAGATTCCATGTAATGGGAAAACAAATGTTAACATGCAAATCCTGCAGCCGTCAGTTCTAATTTGTCCTTTAAACTCAGGCGACGGCCCTACTCTATTCCTTATTATCTGGGGGTCTGGAGATGACTGAAAAATCAAAATGGAACTTCATCATCTTCCACAAATTATTGAACATCCACTGTACATGTCGTGCTGAAGTCAGAGCTCTGCACCGCAGCCTCCTTCGCCATCTGGTCCCCAGGGCCAGAGCAGCAATTTCTGTCTGCAATGCTTGCCTCAGACTAGCTTAGGGAGTGTGTCCTGACCAAACAACATCCTGTTTCCCAGTGAAAATTCTCATCAAAATTCCTTTTAAATTTAGTGATTCCTTATCACCAAACACCATGTTCCCAAGTCTTTTAATACGCATGTTTTTTCCAAGACTACTGGCTGCTTATTTCGGATCTGTCCCTGCTCAAAAGATTTTCTTAGTCAAGAGACTTTCTATGATTTCACACAGTATATACTCTGACAAATTTATACCTGAATAAGATCTCAACTACTTAGAAAAAATTTGTTCATCATTATTCACTGAAAATGTTTAACTGCACATCACCCAGCTAGGGTGTACTCAGGAAGTTGAACCCAATTACAACATAAGCAGAAGAAAACATAAAGCAAATAGATATTGCAGAAATTACATAATATCTCCACTAATCAAATATAAATTAATTTTACATTAGCTCATGCTTTGGATTATCCATGCCCCATTTGCTCCTGCTGTTACCTTTTACTATCCATAGATGTCAGATTAATGTGGATTGTTTTGTTAACATTTGACAAATGTCAAAACATAGCTTCTCATATCCCACCAGTGACCTCTCTCTGATTTCCAGCCTATACACTCTCATCTCTATGTGAGTTTTTCAGATCTGATCTCTGTGGGAGTCAAATGCATTCACCAGGGTTTTGCAAAATAATGAAATGTAACACCATAATGAAAGTGCATGTCCCTGGCGTCAGGTTACTTTATGAATTCCAAAATCATTTAGGTTCAGTGAATGAGACTGAATATGATCCTCAATATGATCAAATGGGGATCAGCACACTCACAGATACTGACTCCTTTCTAAATGACCTTTCTAAAATGTCCCCCTTTATGATGGAAATTCTTTTCCAATTTTACTGCGAAATAATTGACACACATCACTGTATAAGTTTAAGGTATAAAGCATGATAGCTTGACTTAAATATACTGTGAAATGATTAGCACAATGGGTACAGCTAACATCTATCTTCTCATATGAATACAAAAGAAAAAAATAAACAAAAAAAAATTTTCCTCCTTGTGATGAGACTGTAGTATCTATTCTCTTAACAGTGTGTATCATACAACAATGTTAGCTACAGACCCTATGCCATACATTACATCCTAGAACTTGTTTATGTTATAACTGGAAGTTTGTACCTTTTGACTACCTTCCTCCAATTCCCCTTGCTCCACCCTCTGCCTCTGGTAAATACAAGTCTGATCTGTTTTTCTATTATTTTGTGTTTGTTTCTTTTAGTTTCCACATAAAAGTGAGATCGTATAGTGTTTGCTTTTCTCCAACTTGTTTCACTTAGCATAATGCCTTCAAGGTCCATCCATATTGTCACAAATGGTAGGATTTTCTCATTTTTATGGCTGAATTATACTCTACTGTGTATGCGTATATGTATGTATGTGTGATTTGTATCTTGAGGATGAAGAACTTCTCTATCCATTTATTCATTATTCATTGATGGACACAGATTGTTTCTATGTTTTGGCTATTACAAACAATGCTGCTATGAACATAGGAATACAGATATCTTTTTGAGTTAGTATTTTGTTTCCTTTGGATACATTCCCAGAAGTGGAATTGCTGGATCATATGGTAGTTCTATTTTTAATATTTTGAGGATCCTCCATACTGTTTTTTATAGTGGCTGTATCAACATAAAATCCAACCAACAATGCATAAGGGTTCCCTTTTCTCCACATCCATGCCAGCATTTCTCACCTCTTGTCTTTCTGATGATGGCCTATTCTAACAGGCAGGAAGTGATATCTCACTGTGGTTTTAATTTGAATTTCTTTAATGCCTAGTGATGTTGAGCATCCTTTTATGTATCTGTTGGCCTTTTGTATACCTTCTTTGGAGAGAAATGTATATTCAGATCCTTTGCCAATTTTTAAAATTGGAGTATTTGTGTTGTTGTTGTTGTTGTTACTGACAAGCAGGAGTTTTTAATTTTTTTTTGGCTATTAACTCCTTATCAACTATATGGTTTGCAAATATTTTTTCCCATTCCATAGGTTGTCTTTTAACTTTGTTGATCATCTCTTTTTCTTTGCAGAAGCTTTTTAGTTTGATGTAGTTCCACTTGTTTATTTTTGACTATGTTGCCTGTTCCTTAGGTGTTATATCCAAGAAATCATTACAAAGACCCGTGTCAAGAAGCTTTATTCTTATCATTTTCTTCCAGGAGTTCCATGCATTTTAGTCTTTAATACATTTCAAGTTAATTTTATAAGTGCTGAACAACATGGGTCCAGTGTTTCACATGTGAATACCCAACTATTTAAGCACCATTTATTGAAGAGACTATCTTTTCTCCGTTGAGTATTCTTGGCTCCCTTGTCAAATATTATTTGATCATATATACTTGGGTTTATTTCTGGGCTCTCAATTCTGTTAATTGATGTATATTTTTTTATGCTACTACCATACTATTTTTTGAGGATGTTAGCTTGTGATGCCTCCTACTTTGTTTTTCATTCTCAGGACTTCTTTGGCTATTTGACATCTTTTGTGGTTCCATATAAATTTTAGTGATTTTTTTCTACTTCTGTAAAAAATGCCATTGGAATCTTGATAGGGATTATATTGAAGCTATAGATGGCTTTTGGTACTATTGACATTTTAACAATATAATTTTTCCAATCAATGAACACAGGATACTTTTCCATTTATTTGTATATTTTATCAATTTCTTTCATCAATTTCTTATAGTTTTCAGAGTAGAGATCTTTCACCTCCTTAGTTAAATTTATTCCTAAGTATTTTCCTGTTTTTGATGTTACTATCAATGGTATTAATCTTTTAAATTTCTTTTTCAGAACTTTCATTATTAGTGTATAGAAGTTCTACTGATTGTTTAATTTTGTATCCTGCAACTTTTGAATTCATTGATTAGATCTAACAGTTTTCTGATTGAGTCTTTAGGATTTTCTATATAAAAAATCATGTCATCTACACACAGAGATAATTTTTCTTCTTCCTTTCCAATTCTGATACCTCATATTTCTTTTCCTTGCCTGATTGCTCTAGCTAGGATTTCTGGTACTAACTGAATAGGAATGAGGAGAGTGTACCCTTGTCTTGTTCCTGATTTTAGAGGAAAAGCTTTCAATCTTTTACCAGTGAATATGATGCTAGCTTGGGCTTGTCATATCTGGCCTTTGTTATGTTGAGATACATTCCTTCCTAATTTTTTAGGAATTTTTATCATGAATGAATTTTAATTTTGTCAAATGCTTTTTTTGCATTTATTGATGATTGGATGATTCTTTTGTTCATTCTATCAGTGTGTGTATTGCATTCATTTATTTGTGTATATTTAACCATTCCTGCATCCCGGGGAGAAATCTCACTTGATCATGGTGAATGATCCTTTTAATGTGCTGCTGAATTTGGTTTGCTAGTTTTTTATTGAGAATTTTTGCACGCATATTCATCAGGAATATTGGCCTGAAGTTTTCTTTTCTAGTAGTGTCCTTTTCTGGTTTTAGTATCAAGATAATGCTGGCCTTGGGGCATGTGGGTGGCTCAACTGGTTAAGCATCTGCCTTCTCTTCGGGTCATGATCCTGGGGTCCTGGGATTGAGCCCCGTGTCGGGCTCCCTACTCACTGGGGAGTCTGCCTTTCCCTCTCCCTCTGCCCCTCTCCCTCTGTTCTCTTTCTCTCTCAAATAAATAAAAATCTTTCTTTTTAAAAGATAACGCTGGTTTCATAAAATGATTTTGGGAGTATTCCTTCCTCTTCAATTTTTTGAGAAGGACTGATGTTAATTTTTCTTTAAATGTTTGGTAAAATTTATCAGTAAAGCCATCTGGTCCTGGGCCTTTCTTTCTTGGGTGATTTTTGATTATTGATTCAATATTCTTACTAATAATTGGTATATTCAGATTCTCTGTTTCTTCTTAATTCAGTTTTGGTAAGTTGTATGTGTCTAAGAATTTCTCCAGTTTTTTGGTTCCAATTTTTTTTTATAATCACTTATGATTCTTCAAATTTTTATAGCATCCATTGTAATATTTCCTTTTTCATTTATAATTTTGTTGATTTGGGTCCTTTTTCTTTCTTCCTTGGTTAGTCTAGCTAAAGGTTTGTCAGTTTGGTTTATCTTTTCAAAGAACCAATTCTTGATTTGATTAATATTTTCTATCGTTTTTCTGTTCTCTATTTCATTGATTTTTTTTTAAGATTTTTTTTTTTTATTTGACAGAGAGAGAGAGAGAACAAATAGGCAGAGTGGCAGGCAGAGGGAGAGGGAGGAGCAGGCTTCCCGCTGATCAGGAAACCCGATGCAGGACTCAATCCCAGGAACCTGGGATCATGATGTGAGCCGAAGGCAGATGCTTAACCAACTGAGCCACCCAGGCGCCCACTATTTCATTGATTTCTAATCTAATCTTTATTATTTCCCTTCTTCTGCAAACTTTGGACTCAGTTTGTTCTTCTTTTTCTAATTCCTTAATGTGTAGAGTTAGGTTGTTTATTAGAGATCCTTTGTGCTTCTTAATGTAGGTGTTTATTACTATGAATCTTAGAACTGCTTTTGCTGCATCCTGCTAGTATCTGACATATTGTCTGGTATCCTCAAGAGGATTATTCTGAATTCTTTATTTGACAACTCATAGATCTCCATTTCCTTAGGGTCAGTTATTGGAAGTTTGTAAGTTTCCTTTAGTGGTGTCATATTTACCTGATTTTTCATGATTATTCCTTACATTGGTATCTGCACATTTAAATAATCAGGCTCCTCTTCCAGACTTTAAAGGTTTGCTTTGGCAGAGGAATTTCTTCACCAGGTTACTCAGTTTGAGTTTCTGGGTATGTCTATTGGTAATGCCCTTGGGCAGGTGGAACCTACTATTACAGGCTATTTTTGGGCAAGGCAAGAGGGTAGGAATGGAGAGGGATGTGCACTGGCTGAGAACAGTTGGATAGGACTGCTGCGTTGGTTCCCTATCCAAATGAGGATGAGTTACATGGTTGCCTGCATTCTCTGGTCAGGCTTACTAGATGGTGGAGACTGGGTACTACATTCAGTAATAGATGGGGCTATGAATTAACTTCCCTGTGCAGCTCCTTGTTTGGGTACCCAAATCAGGTCAAAGTGTGCTCTGAATTTTTCATTAGGCAAGCTTTCCAGTTTCCCTCTGCTGTTGGGGGAAGCCACAGGCGGTGTTCTCTGTTCAAGTGCTACTATTCAAGTGCTACTGTGTATCAAGGGCTACGCAGCTTACCATGTGCTCTGGTTAGGTTCCCCGGTCAGATAGGCTAAACTGAAGGCTGTATTCAGCAATGACTAGTGTTATGCCCAGGCACAGCAAGAGAAGCATCTCTAAAGAAGGTAAAGCTTCCTGTTTATTGTCTTAATCAAGCCAACACACACCCCATTTTCCTGACTGAATAGGGCCACTGGCTTTGCTGTGCAAACTATTGGCTCTGCCCACCTGCCTCTTGGCTTGAGTGCTGCTGGGCTGCTCAGCTTCCATGAGTTTTCTCCAGACCTTCTGGTCAGATGAGGCCAGAAAACACTCTCCAAAGCAGGATCGGCTATGTCTCATTTTTCTTGCCTGGATAGGGGGTGGAGGGACCATTCCAGGCTACTCTCAATTTCCCAAACAGGTTCTCCAGTCCAGGGCTGGGAGCAACCCTCAGCTTTGCCTATGAATTAATCCCCCTGCTTCTATATAGTATAGAAACACCCTATACCCAGTACTAGCTTTACCCTGGGGGCCATCAGCTCTGCTCCCTTGCCTCTCAGCTTGAGAGCACTACTTCCAGGAGTTGCCACCAGCCCTTCTGGTCAACTGGAGCCAGAAGACACTCTCAACAGTAGGTGGGGCTGTGATTCAGTCCCTTACCTGAGCATATGCAAACCAGGGTCTAGGGCTGGCAAAACTCTGAGGATCCAAATCAGGCAGTTCCTCTCCTTCTCTCCCCAAGTTCCCTGGTCAGACAGAGTGCACTCCAGACTTGATTCTGTAGGTGAGCAAAACTGCTGGTTGGGATAACTTCTTGGGCTGCAGATATGAACTTGATCTGCTAAGATCCATGTGCTGGTTGTTGCAAGCCCCTCACCCTTCTCAGTCATAATTTGATAATTTGAGGTTGAGTTCTGTAGATTCTCTTGCAATCCCCATGGAACCAGATCATAGCAGGGGCTCCCATAGAGCTACCCACAATGTTAGTGGGGGCTGGCTGTCCTCCCTGGGTTCTTTTTTCTGGAGGAACTGGAGGATCAGGGAAGACCTCCCCATGTGGTGCTGCACTGGCCTGGGGGGGAAAGGAGCAATGGTCAATATGCTGCTTCTCTTATTTTTCTAATGCAGTCTGTTTTGGTCTCTGTGGTGCAGGGAGGGGCTTCAGTCTTACCCCCCCCCCCCCCCCCCCGTGTTCTAGAATTCTCTCAGTGATGTCTTGTTCTTGAAAAGTTCTTAGTTCTTCTTGTGAGGGGTAGTGAAATAAGGAGCAACCTATATCACCGTTTTGGTGAGGATATATTTTCTCCCTCTTCTTAAATGTGAATTATCATTGTAAAGGCACACCTAAGTCCTCAGATATGTCCTTTAACAATCTCCTATGCTACCTACACCTGTTCACTTCTGTTTTCTTTGTACAACTCTGACTGCTTATCTGAAAGGCTGTGGGCAGATTGAAGGAGGCCAAAAGAGTAATGTTGTTAGTTAAAGAACATTATATAGCGTCTGGCAGGAACATATGGGCAGGTTCTGGGCCAGCAAGTCATGCTGCCTGAGAAACTATAAACCAGGCTTTGAATAATCTGATTAAATTAGTAATAGGTTAAGCATTCCCTTGTTATGAATGTGTAATTTTATTAGATTTATTTGATCATGGATAATGGAGATGTTACACTTTGGCTCACCAAGTCTGAACTAACTTTATATCTTGGGGAAACTCACTTTCTTGGGAATCTTGGTAAGGCCAGAGATCACTTGATCTCTTTGCTGCAAGGACCCAAGTGCATTACATAGTCCAGCCTGGCTGGTGCACCTACTCTAGAACTGGACTCTCTAGCTTTTGAACCAAAGAAGCAGAGGCAGTAGAGAATCCAGGTTTGTGGCCAGTGACAGCCATTCTGGCCATCATGCCACATTTTCAGGGTGGTTCTATGTAGACATCCAGTGTAAGCTGGGAAGTCCAGTGTTTGGTGCTCTTTTAGAATGGTTCCATGGTGTGATGTTGGTGTTAGCCCTAACCAACATACTTTGTTGATGCCCAGCTTTTGAAGTTGATTCACTGGACAATTTTGTAAATTAGCTAATACCCTTTCAGTACATTTGTTGTCTACTTAAATTATCCAGAGTTGGTTTCTATTGCTTGCAATTTACAGCTCTGACTACTATTGCTATACTGTGCAGTGTCTATTAGTGGATAATTATGCATTTTACACCTTGTTGATAATTTAGCTCCCTACAGGGAGTTTATCAATTCCTACATTCAAAAGAATCTTCAGTGAATAAAAACAAAAATTATAACAGTTGTCTTTCTTTATGACATCCTATGATTATATTTTCATTTAGATTCCATTGCAAAGATACCAGTCTTTAGATTTAGTGGTATACTGTGGGTTCATCTTGCATCAAGGAAGATACAGTTTTAAAGATTTATAGTTTGGTCCTATCTTGTTCATGTCTTTGTTTACTGAGCTAAACAGTCAAATGAGATACCAAATTTGGTATCTGCAACTACCAAGATAAAACCACTTCAAATCTTGGTTTGTAGTAAAAATATCCCCCTGGAGAAACTTTATGTGTAACCCAAAGAGAAACAGCAGACCTGAGGCAAAGATTTAGCCTTCAGGGTTATATAACTTTATTCCGTGTTTAATGTGGAGTTTAAAGCTCATGCTGTCGGACAAGAGGTTTTAGACTTCTGAGCAGGAATGTGCTGTACTTTCGAAATAAAGAGCAGGGAGAATACCATTCCCTTCTCCCTTCACATTTTAGCAGCAAGACTTGCTCTTCAAGTGCTTCCTGCTGGTTCCCACAGAGCACAGGAAGCAATGTTCTGGTGATTAAGCAGCAATATCATTATAAAAGCCAAATGAATAATCATTGTGTTAATGAACTTTATCTCAGAAAAGATTAGTTTTTTAATGTTAAGCCTCTTCCAATATGAGAGAGAAAATGTATTTCAATTCCATTTAATCAACCAGAGATGTTCCTAATCTATACAATTTCATATCCTGTCTGCACATATCTCTGTAGATTAGCACACACAATGACTTCAATGGATTATGTCTGAAGATTCTCTCAGATCTTTCTCTCTCCCCCTCCTTTTCCTCCCCCCATCTTTCTCTTTCTCCCTCTGTCTCTGTCTCTCAATCTCTCTCACACAGTGACTTCAGTGAGTAGTCTGATAATTCTATTAGATATTTCCATCTCTCCCTCCCCTCCCCCATCTCTGTGTCTCTGTGTCTGTCTGTCTGCCTGTCTCTGTCTCTCTCTCTTACACACACATGCACACACATATACATAGACACACATTCACACCCCTCCAGGAATAGAGCCATAATATCTTTCATGAATTAAATAGATTTGATTCCTTGGTTGCAAGCAACATGTGTTCACAAATTAGTAATGACAATTAAATCACTGAGAAACAAATTTTGCCACTTTAAAGAAATTTGGAGTGCTTCTTTAAAAAAATGAGCTACTAATTCTCTTTTGAAAAGTGGCTTTATGAGCTTTGGGTCCTGACCTGTGTTATGAAGATCAATATCTTTTTATATGTAAAACCCTCTTCCAAAAAATAAAGACCTTTGTTACATGACAGCAGAAGAAAATTTTTGTCCTTTGACTATAAACACCAAATACCTGCATTCTCTGTCTTTCGGTATCTTACATATTCTTTTTTAAAAAAGATTTTATTTGTGAGAGAGAGAGACAGAGGGAGTAAGATCAGGGTGAGGGGGCAGAGGGAGAAGCAAACTCCCCGATGAGCAGAGAGCCAATGCAGGGCTCGATCTGGGGCTCTGGGATCATGACCTCAGCCAAAGGCAGATGCTTAACCAACCGAGGCACCCAGGTGCGCCTGTATCTTCTGTATTCTTAAGGAAATTCCACAGACATAAAATGAGTGCCAATTACTGCTTTTATCACCCCCATTTATCTTTCCCTTTTGATGCTATTGACTGAATGCTAATATGAAAGAATGCTAGATAGGGTTCCTGGGGAGTAGGAGTTCATAACTCAAAACAGATGAAATCCAGATGAAATCATCCAACAAGAAATGCAGAATTCTCAAACTCTCCAAGAGAAGCATCTAGTCAAAAATTTTATCTTTTCTACCTTAAGAATTTTCAACTGTGGTGTCATGAGCCAATAATAAAGAAAACATGCATGCTTCTTATCTGTACTGTAGGCCAGGGTTTTGGAAAGCTTGATATCATTTTAGATGATACATGAGCAAACATTTAAAAATTATGTATTGCTATCATACTACAGTGTGATTTCATGCATAATTTTACGACAGTAAAGACTAAATTAAAAAGTGAATCAATTTTAAACTGACTTAGAATGGCTATTGAGTAAATCATAGTGCAAATACTAATGCTGGTATGGCAAAACTCTGATGCTTTTATGTGAATAAATGAAGCCAGAAAAGCACTATTTTAACCTTAGTGAATTACCATTTCTGATGGGACTCCAAAAATAGTGGAGAACCATTATCCAAGTTTGAATTCTGACCAAATCAGACCTTTAGATGAGGATTTGGATACTGGTGGTTTATTTAGAAGTGATTCCAGAGTGTTCAGGAAGGGAGTGGGGAGGAGAGCCATGGAAGGGGGGTGGGGAAAGGCAGTTAGGGCCATTAAGCTTATAATTCCAGGTCAATCACACTGGGAATACTCTGATAGATGGTGCAGAACATAGCACAGAATTGTTCCACTGATGGGCAAGGAAGCTGTGGAACTTATCCACAATTTCCCATCTATCCCTGGTTGATGGTCGCTCCTGGGGAAATTAGTCTTCTGGCAATTTTGTCCTGTCCTCAGGGGACCAAGTGAGCTCAAGCAAAGAGAATGGAATTTGGTCTTGACCTTGGCATTGACCTCTAGGATAGGCAAAGAGATGGGAGATGCCCTGATATTATCTGCTACAAACATTGCTCTAAATACTATAGAATTGATTTAAAATGATTTTTAAATGGCCAGTGATACATGATTTATTTTCCAGAGTTTTAAAAAAAAATTATCATTGCATTCTAATTCAGGAAAAAATATTCATCCCAATACAGTAAAAATGAAGTAAATTTATTAACCAAACTATCTATTCCACAACTAGATTGGATCAACAAGAATCCAATTCTATTCATTTCCCATTTTTTGAGGGATTATACTTATAAATGGCATTTGAGGAATTGGTAGGTAATGAGTTAATACTCATATATTCAATATGACTATGAATATTTCCACACATAGGCTAAAGTTTAATTCTGAAAATCAGGAACAAGAAAGAAAGTAGATATTTGGAAGGAAAAAGAGAAGAAAGATCAACAGATGGTTCATAACTCTATTAGGATCTAAAAGGGTCTCAGTTCATCCCTTTTTCAGTTACCCTTTTACTACTAAATACTTATTTTTTCCCAATCCTTGTTCAAGTGCATTAGTATTTACTTTCCTAGGCTGAATCCCAATTCGTTTTATGTCAGCCATCTCTGAGCAGCTAAAAAGCACCCATTTTTTCCTCTTTTTTTTTAGCTCTGCACTTGCTAGAATCTGTACCATCATCCCATTTTTGTCATCTAGAAGGGTTATCCACTTCTTTTCTATATTTACCCTTCAGGCCAACTTACAATAAATAAAAGTTATGCCTTGGGGCGCCTGGGTGGCTCAGTCATTAAGCATCTGCCTTCGGCTCAGGTCATGATCCCAGGGTCCTGGGATCGAGCCCCGCCTCGGGCTCCCTGCTCTGCGGGGAGCCTGCTTCTCCCTCTCTTCCTCCCCCTGCTTGTGTTCCCTCTCTTGCTGGTCTCTCTCTGTCAAATAAATAAATAAAATCTTTATAAATAAATAAATAAAAGTTATGCCTTGAAGCTTTAGTTTTTGAGAAATCTAAGTATTAATTGGACTATAAGTGCCTATCTAAGATGCTCCAGTTAGAAAGTTAAAATAAAAGTACTATTTGGAATTTTAAAATAGATCTGACTTTAATTGTGATGGCAGCTTGTGGCTGGAGTAAGGGAGGTCCACACAAGATTGGCCTGTTACCACTGTGTCTCTGGCCCTAGACTCTAAGAGCAGTAACTGGAGAGAGGGAGATATATTTATAAACAGTAACTTGACTCCTTAGCCATGCTTTGGCAGGGCTCTTCACTATTTTTTTAATATTTTTATTTATTGAGAGGGAGAGACAGAGAAAGAGAGAGAGAGAGCATGAGCAGGGGAGAGGAAGAGAGAGAGGGAGAAGCAGACTCCCCGCTGAGCAGGGAGCCCAATGCAGGGGTTCGATCCCAGGACCCCGAGATCATGACCTGAGCCGAAGGCAGACGCTTACCTGGCTGAGCCACCCAGGTGCCCCAGGGCTCTTCACTATTGATGACAAATAGAATTGTAGTCTTTCTTCTCAGATTGCCAGTTTATTTTTACTCCTGCACAGTCCTATAGCAAACTCCAATTTAGAACTGCAGGGGTACCTCTGCTCTGTCCTCTGAGGCACTGGTGCTGATTCTCACTCTGGGAACATATTTTGCTCTATTTTCCATAATACCATCCTTTTTGCAAAAGGTAAAATTGGAGTTAATTAAAAAGTGCTAGAAAATGGCTGCATGCACACAGACTCAAAAGGACTCACAGCCATTCTTAACTGAAAGCACATGGTCGTTCAAACAGGCAATGCCGATTTGGTGAAAACTAAAATCCACACATGAGAAAAAATGCTACCTTTTCTATGGCTATTTCTCCTTAATCTTCACATCTGTCCACAAGGATTGGACAAGGATTAGTTATGATTTTAATCAACAATAATAAACGTTCATTGTATGTGTACTCTGTGATGGAGAGTGTTTTAGGCTGGACACAGGGAGATTAGAAAGGTTACTTCCTTCAAGTTGTTTACAGTGTCCTCAGTTGTAGAGGAAAACACAAAGTGGTTTATTCAGTGAATTAGGAGAGTGAGAGGCTTGAGAGGAGCATGGAGTAGAGAATGACGGTCTATCAGGTTGGTGAGCATGCATGGAGGGGCCTCCTTTGCCTCTTTGGCCTCTTTGGCATATAGAACAGAGTAAAAGAGGTGAATGAGAGGATACAGGAAAGTGAAAGACAAAAAGGCAATCATTCTGGAAAGAATTACATTCCAAACTCAAACGAGGGCAGTAGAGGATATCTTTGTTCTACAAATATTTGTTAATCCTTACTATGGGCCGGGCCTGTGCTTCTATAAGGAGCAACAGTGAGGATCTTTGGCAAGGAAGCAATGAGTTGGAAGTAATTTATAGATTAAAAGATACAGCAGAGATAGATCGACCAATCATGATTTGGATTCTAATTCAAATGCATTTATAGAAAATTATTAGACATTTGGGAACATTTGAACACTGACTGTCTATTTGAAGGTATTGATGAAATACTGTCATTTCACTTAGGTTTGTTAATAACATTACAGCTAAGCTTTTTAAGTGTCCTAATCTTTTAGATATATTCCGAGATGTGTATAAATAGAATGACAACCAAAAATAAAATTTAAAAGTAAGAATTTGGTTTATGATCAGGCAGCTTTTAAATAATATAGTTATTACTATAAGGCTGGTTCTGGTTTGAGAGCCATAAGCAATTAACCACCATTTATACTGGTCTGTCATAAACACTTATGATACTATGTGACTGGAGTAAACACATAACATAATCCTCCCCACCACCCCTTGCTCGGCCTGCTCCCAGCTCTTTGTTCTCCATCTCCTTTTCTTTGAGTTGGGGTCAGATCATGTCATTTCTCACTTTCAGACCCCCTACTCTTACTCTTTGAGTTTTAATGCATGGCCGTTCTGGACAGGCACCCTTTGATTGGTCACCTGCCCCAGTGGAAGAAATATGATGTGACACATAAACGACAAATTACCACATTTCAAAACAAATTCTCTAGGGGGCCTTTTGCAATGAAGCAAGCTATAATTTGAAACTACTTCTCTGCTTTCATAACATTTAAAAAAGGAACTGCTGTCTTACTCAGGTGCCTAAGGGAGGTGAAAGTGTTCTACCCACCAGAGGGATGGATCTTAAAAGACGGAAACCTCAGGGTGCCTGGGTGGCTCAATCATTAAGTGTCTGCCTTTAGCTCCGGTCATGATCCCAGGGTCCTGGGATCAAGCCACTCATCGGGCTCCCTGCTCTGCGGGAAGCCTGCTTCTCCCTCTCCCACTCCCCCTGCTTGTGTTCCCTCTCTCGCTGTGTCTCTCTCTGTCAAATAAATAAATAAAATCCTAAAAAAAAAAAAAAAAAGATGGAAACCTCTTTGAAAGCCATTATGAGCGGAATATAGGAATTCCATTTCTCAGCATTTCCCCTTTAAGAATACAGGAAAATGGATTCAAAAAATAAACCCAAGCAAGCATTTGTCACTGATAAACCTTCCACTGGCTTGACAAAAAAAGTTGTCATTGTCTTACAGCCCAATTTTTTCTTGGATGAACTAAAATTCATTTGCTTTATCTGTACAGCGTAATCGCCTCTGCCCCTTCTTGGCTGGGATTATACTTTAGTTCTGTCTGATTATACTATCATTCAGATCTGCATTGAGAGCAGCAGAAAGCATAGGCAAAATATTAAACAAATTTAGTTCTAAAGAACTACTTCCTAGTTTCTCTATCAGGAGATGAACAGAAGCATTACCCATACAATTATGAGCAAGCCCTATTTATACCACAAGTTCTTTCTCAAAGTGCCCCCCTTTTTTCCTGCTGAAATCATGCCAAATGGCTTAGTGTCGCTTGAGTAAATATTATGTACTTACCAGGTTGGCTTGAAAATAGTTTGGGAATTAGCTCTTGATCCATCAATGAGCAACAAGGAAACTGCAGCTGCTGAAAGGTCTGTTAACACTCTCCCCTGCTAGCGGCCCCTGAAGTCAGAGTCACTTTCCACTGTAAGAGTTGATTAATGGGAAAAGAACTCTCGTACTAAAATAAAATGTCAATAGTTCAGACACAGAACAGTGTAAACCAGTTCTAAAAGGCTTGCTCTGTAGAGTGAGGCATTCATTCATTCATTCATTCATTCATTCATTCATTCATTCATTCATTCATTCTTCTTCTTTACATTACTCCCTGTGGGCTCCAGGACAAAAATGGGGAATACAAAATGCATATGATACACTCTCTACCCTTGAGAAGTTTATAATGTAGACTGATAGATAATACTCTCTAAGGTGTACTGAACATGTACTTAGTAATATGCTGACTGCTATTTAAAGCATTTTTGATAGATAGTTTTATTTCATCCTCATAACACTTCTACCAGGGTTATACCATTCTAACCTTCAGTTTCAGAAAAAGAAACTGATGCTTAGAGTGTGCTATTGACCCCTAAAAGCTAGAGCACAGCGGGTCAAATGCTCTGGGAATACAAAAATGTGAGAAACGTGTCTAGGTTTGGACTGCATGCTTCAAGGGATGTGGTAGTATTTAGATTTAATTTTGAAAGACAAATTGATATCTGACGCCTACTTCCACAGAGATTCAAACACACCTCTATTATAGTACTTAGGACCATATTTTATTTAATTGTATACACTTGTTCATTCTCCATGGACTTATACATGATCAGGTACCATTTTATTTTATTTTTTTAGGAAGGGAGAAAGAGAGAAAGAGGGAGGGGCAAAAGGAGAGGGAGAGAGAGAATCTTAAGCAGGCTCCATGCCCAGTGCAGAGCCCCAGATCAGGCTCAATCTCACAACCCCGAGATTATGACTGGAGTCAAAATCAAGAGTTAGATGCTTAACCAACTGAGCCACCGAGGTACCCCAAGCAGGTACCATTTTAAATGCCCAGTGCCTTGAACTGTGTTCAGCACATACAAAGTTTTCAATAAATTGATTCTGAATGTATACATGGACAACATTCATTAGATGCAGTAAAGTGAGCTTTCCAGAGAAACAGAACAGCATGAGATACAGCACAGAGGTATGAATGTGAATGTGTTCATTCAGGATAAATGAGCATTCCCACAGTTAAATATAGGGTGTAAGGATTAAAACTGGAGGAGAGGTCAGGAATAGGGAGAGATAAGAGTGGAAAGGCAAGTTGGAGTCTGATTCCAAGTGATTTGGACTTGACTTTGAGTAAAGTCAGTGGGGGGATAGAATGAACATTAAGACATGACTTATGTTGGTAGAAAGATACTTATCAAGCCAAAGATTATTTAGGAAGGGTGAGATGAAGTATGCTAGCACAAAGCCAATGGCTAGGATGAAGTGACTGAATGGAAGGGCATTTAGAAAGTGAAATCAAGAGTATTAGAGACGACTGATAGGATCAAGGAGATGATATAGACTAGAAGTGTGACCTTGGACTTTGAAGGGTGTCTGGGAAGAAAGTCTAGCCGTTAATATAATACGTATTCAGGGTGAGAAGAAGAAAAACTTGGGTTTTAAATTCTCAAAAGTCCCCCAGAATAGAATAAGGAAAAAAAAAAAGTTTGTCCCTAACTTTCTTAGGTATTCTAATACATATCTGAAACTTTTCCTGAGCCACTGAGTCTGAAATTCTAGAGCAGTCTTCTTTACCTAACAGATGGGCTACCTGGTATTGGCTATCCCAAACCTTCAAATGTAGTCAGTTCAGTTTTCTCAAGGTATATTCTATAAGAAAGACCTTTAGAATTCAAGTGAATTCCAAAAGAAGTCCTCAACTCCACTATAGGCTCTAAATCCCCAGAGATGGAGCACACAGCAATTCTTGTGTAATTGCTGTGAGACCTGTAGAACAATTTTTTTTTAAGATTTTATTTATTTGACAGAGAGAGAGACAGAGCAGAAGCATGGGGAGTGGGAGAGGGAGAGGGAGAAGCAGGCTCCCTGCTTAGCAGGGAGCCCAATGCAGGCTTGATCCCAGGACTCTGGGATCACGACCTGAGCCGAAGACAGACATTTAACTAACTGAGTTAACCAACTGTAGAGCAATTTAACATGCCAACGTGCTGACCCATCTAGATCCTGTTTTCACAGACATCCATGTACTAGGTTACAGCTGTGTCAGCCAGCAGAAAGTAACAGAAATCCCATCTCATGATGACTTAAAATAAGAACATTTATGGCTCCCCATCAATGGGAATCCAGAAGTAGAGTCCATATCAGGAATGACAAAACTCACTTGCTCAGGTGTCCTTTAGAGTTCCTTGGACACTGCTTTCATCTGTGTAGACTCAATCGTCAGGAGGGTGATGAAATGACTATAGAAATGGAACACATGACAATATTTAGAGAAAGAACCAGAGAGAGAAGCTACAGGAAAGAAACTGTTCCAAAAAATAGAATAAAAGTTATTCCAGGTTTCATCAGCAAATGTGTCCTGTATTCTCATTGGTATAAATTATACAAGAGGCCATGCTTGAGCCTATCACTGGCAGGGGGGTGGAATTACTCTTAGAATCAATCAGTAGGGGCACCTGGGTGGCTCAGTCATTAAGCGTCTGTCTTCGGCTCAGGTCATGGTCCCGGGGTCCTGGGATCGAGCCCCGCATCGGGCTCCCTGCTCGGTGGGGAGCCTGCTTCTCCTTCTCCCTCTGTCTACCACTCTGCCTACTTATGCTCTCTCTCTGTCAAATAAATAAATAAAATATTAAAAAAAAAAAAAAAAAGAATCCATCAGTACCCTGGATGGAAAAAGAAATACAGGTCACTTGGCAATGAAACTGTTACAAGGACAGAATGAGTAGAGGGGTCAGGGAAGTGACCCGGGGGCCAGTAGCCGCAAGAAGCCACTATTGCCCCCATACTTGGAGAACCAAAAGGGGAAGGTCAGTGTAAATCAGTACTACTCTTGAAAAAACTGCCACTCTGTCACTGGATAAAAATGACCCAGGAGATCTCTGTCCCACTCACCCTGCTAGAATACATAGTCGCCTGGAGGTTCCTTTGCCACTGATTCCTTTGCCAGAACCAGAGCACTTCTTGTTTCCTACCTAGTGGCTCTCACTGGCAAAACTCACCCAACATGACAGTCTAAGAAATGCCATTTACAGGCTCCCTGCTGGAGCATATGAAAGAATGACTGTGGGGCCAGGTGTGTAAGATAAATGATTAGCATGCTCTCAGACCAAACAGGACTGCACGTGGAGCTGAGGAGGTGGTGAGTGAGGGCAGAACTACAGCAGGTACCAGTCGCCCTGAAGCACATAAGCTAAGTGCATAAGAAATAAATAGCTCAATAAAAGTAGGCTTTGTTTGCATGGAGGAAAGGAGAATGGATACCTGGCAGACTAACAACAGGGCACACAACAGCTTCTGACAAGTGAGCCTAAAATTCATCTTCAATGACTAACCCGCATTTGTGAAGAAACCTTGGAAAATACCACTTGAATTAAAATCACTTTAAAAGTGTGTCTCTTGATAGACTGAGAAGATGGCTTTGATTATTTTTGCTTTTATTTCAGAAACACCCTACATGGACTAAGAAGAAGCATTTCTCTGGGGGATATTGTTATCATTACAGCACAAGCCCTAAAAGGAGTAATTAATGCATTAACTAAGATCACCTCATTAAGAAGGAATGTGTTAGACATGCTCACACACATTATCAGTCAGTTTGACTGTTTTATCACTTAATTGATGCTAACAGATTTCCTTCTCAGAGTTTTCACTTCACGTTGGCTCAGTGGCGGTCCAAGTATCATCACGGCAGGGCTGGGAATAGATTTTGTCAACTCTTTTCCTTGATGAACACGTCATTTAGGAGGAATTCCAGCGGGCAAGATAATCTAGGTTTCCAGTGTGACTGAGATCCCATGCCACTGTCCCACTGGACCCATTTCAAGTTGTTTGGCAAAACATAAAAGACTGCTCCATTAACTTACTTTTACCCTACTTACCCTCTAGAAATTTCTAAACTCCATTTCTTGTCAAACAGACATTCTGTTTGAAGATTCTTCTTTCTTTTTGATCATGAATATAACTCAAATGACAAGTAAACTTTTTATGAAACGTGGAGCTATCCATATTTCACATCCACTTATGATGTTATGGGATCATCTATCTTTTTTTTTTTTTTTTTTTACTAGTCTCACAATTCCATTCTGTCTTTCAGACAACAGGGCCTGGTCATGTCCTCCTTCTTCCTGGTTTTCTTTGTAAGAATGTTTTTCTTATCACTGTTTTAATGCTCACTCGATAATACTTTTCATAAATGTAATTATATATATATATTTTTTGCTATTTTTTAACTCTCAAGAAATGTAAACTACTTGTAACAATTCAAAACATATAGAGACATAGAAAACAAAAATACTAGTCTCTTCTTCCCATCCTCAAATTCCTTCCCATCTTTGGAAATCATGCTAGTTATATCCTTCAAGATTTGAAAAAGACAACAAAAATTTTTAAATAGGGAAAATTTTAAACATAAGAAAAAAAAATAATGGTCATTCATTGAGTTAATATGCTAAGTGCCCAAATCAGTACCTGGTATATAGTAACTGCTATTAATCTTTTGTTAAAATGAAAATATAAGTCAATTTATCCATTGTCCAGGTTTGACATGTATATTTTTTCTATTTTTGCATATGAATTGCTTTGTGCTTGGAGAAATGAAACATTGTAGGTTCACTAACATTTTAGGCCCAGAGCTTTTCCCCCATCTCTTCCTACCCTCCCCCATCACCATCCTTCCCCACTCTTCCTCTCCTGGTAGACCTTCACAGAACAGACCTGTTCATGGAGAATGAGGAAAGGCCGAAATCTTAGAATCAGATGCTTGGTGTATAGCACTCTCATATAAATTTTGGTACTTTACTACAAATGTACATATTCATAATCAATGCATGCTATTGTTTTGTATATTTTTTGAATATACAAAACTGGCATCACACTGAACACAATTATTTTGCAACTTTCATTATGCTTTTGAGATCTACCCCTTCTAATTCATGTTATTCTTGCTCATTCATTTTAATTTATGTATGTTTTTCAATAGTATGACTAAATGGTATTTTATTTACTCATCTTTTGTTGAAAGATTTTCAGGCTGTGTAAATTACTCTGCTATTAAAAAGGAGGCTAAATGAACTTTCTTGTACTTGTTGCCTTAAGCTCTTAAGCAAGAGTTGCTTTAGGTTAAAGATCTAAGCATACATCATTTCAGTTGTAGCAGAAATGTATTTTCACATTTACTAGGTATAATCAAATTATTTTATTTTATTATTTTTTTTTATTTTTTTTTAAAGATTTTATTTATTTATTTGAGAGAGAGAGAGAAAGAGAAACAGCACGAGAGGGGGGAGGGTCAGAGGGAGAAGCAGACCCCCTGCCGAGCAGGGAGCCCGATGCAGGACTCGATCCAGGGACTCCAGGATCATGACCTGAGCCGAAGGCAGTCGCTTAACCAACTGAGCCACCCAGGCGCCCATAATCAAATTATTTTATAAATTAGCCATATCCGTTGACACTCTCACTGACAAAGCTTGAGAGGTTCCCTCTTTCCTGCATACTAACAACTGGCACATACAGAAACTTGAATTTTTGCCAATCTGGGCATGAAATGGTATCTCATTATAATTTTAGTTTGGCTTCCATGAACATTACTGAGGATATGTATCTTTTTATATGTGGGTGGGCGATTTGGCTTTACTTTTTCATGAAATAGCCTTTGCTTATTTTTCTGTGGGGTCATTAGTTTTTTTTATTGTTTTGTTCACTATTCTTGATATAAGTTATTTCTTGGTTATTTATAAATACCTCATCTAGTATGTAGCTTATCTTCTTACTTTGTTTACGGTAGCTTTAGTTTTAATGTAATCAAATTTCTCACCTTCATGTTTTCTCTTCTTTTATCTGTTGTAGATATGTTTTTTATATTCTCTTAGGAAAGCTTTACAACTTTACTTTTTGGCTTTTAGGGCTTTAATCTGTCCAGAATTTATATCTGCGTATTATGTAACAGAAGGATACCATTTTTTTCCTTTTTCCATATGAATAGCCAATTGTCCCAGGATCATTTATTCTTTCACAGCTTTTTTTTTTTTAATGTCAGATTTGTGCTATCCCAAATTCCCATATGTTCAGCACATTTTTCTTGGCTCCCTATTGGATTAATCTGGTCTGTTCTTCTCTCTCTCCTTTCTATTTTACGTCTCTCCGCTATCACCATAATCTTTTAATTACTAGATGTTATTTTAAGAATTATTAGCTAGATTGCATAACAAACCTTTCCTATCAAAATATGTTTTTGTTTTTTGTTTCTAGCATGTCTACTAGTGAGACCAACTTAAGGCGGAATCACACTTTTTTTTTCTCTATTTTTTATCAAATACTACATGTTGGGGAAAATGTTCTGTATATAACCCTAAGAATTTTTCACCCACTTGTTCTTCACTATCAAGGTAGCTGATATGTTTCACATTTGTTGCCTAAGAGAAGGGATGACCCAGAGAATGGATGATCAAGCAGATTCTACAAATAGCCCAAAGATTTAGTCTAGACTCAGAGGGAAGAGAAAGCATAAGAAAAAAGTTTGAAAATAAACTGTCAGTAGGAACCTCTCATTTCCTCCACATCCTCTCCCCGCCACCCATTACATTATATATATTCCAGGAGTTGGAATGAGAGAATGAGATATGAAGTGAAGGTTGTCTAGTGGCGGGTCCCCAAAGAAGGGTGCACCCCAACTTCTCTTAGCCTTCTTCTTTGGGGAGTGGTGACATAAGAGATGAAAAAAAAAACTCCAATAGATTTTGAGTCTGCAGAGGAAACCCAAGCAGATGTTGTGGTAGCATCATGTCCCAAATTTCCTTCCTTCCCCAGTGGGTCATTGGAGCAGTAGAGAAGAAATGACTGTGCTCTGTCTCTAGAACGATGGGCCCTAGACTCTTCACAGAGCCCCCGGAATTGAGTGGGAACAGGAGCCCAGGAAAAGCATGGAAATACTGAAGGACTTAGAAACCCTAACTGATTTTCCCACAGCCCCTTTGCATCACTGGAACTGTGGGATTCTTTTCCCTTGGTAGCTACAAGCACCTTCGGCAACAACCTGCAAAGGCTTTTGCTCAACAAAACCAAACCAAAAACAAAAAGAAGTTTTTTGGGGGGGTTTAAACTACCCAGTGCACCTCTGGCACTCTAAACAAGAGAATTCTACATATAACATGCACTGGGATTGCCTAGAGGTCCCAACAAGAGGTCGTGGTTATTTTTTGTTGTTTAATGATTGTGTGAGGGAGCTGAATTCAGAAATTAACTTCAGGCTGCCATTGACCTTGAATCTTCTGCTACTTTCCTTCTCATGAATTTAATTAAATTATTTTATGTGCGAATATATATATTTTTAATGACTCACTCCCCAAAAGATTGAAAGCACTTCAAGAAAAAAGAATTATGGCTACCAGTTCACCACTCTACCCTAAGCCAAGTGGAGGGTCAGGCACATAGTGATCATTCGATAAATAATTGTTGAATGGTGAATAAATAAATCATATATACACACAAATATAAGGGTCATATCTAGTTATAATAGGAAGAGCCCTAGTGTGGGAATTAGGGATTCTGGGAAGAATCCTGATCTATTTACTAATCATGTATGACCTTGACAAGTGATAACCTTTTCAGGGACTTAGGTTCTTATTTTGCAAAATGGAAAGATTAGATTAAATCAGTGATTTATAAACTGCAATTGCTCTGGGGATATTTTTGAGAACTAGACAGGATTGGAGAAAGTGTGCAGTGGGTAGGCTTAATACCTCTCGTTTCTAAACCAATAAGAACAAGATTAATTTAAATATTAGGCTAAACATTGAAGAGTGTCTCTGTGGCTTACACACACACACACACACACACACACACACACACACACAAGCAGGGAGAATATCTCCAAGCTTCCTTACATCTTCTTGGGATAGACAAGCCAGTCTATAACCAATAAAGATAATACTGTGTTTCTCTTAATCTTAACTTTGTATTAAGTGGTTAAAAGCCTACAAGCACTTTTAAGAATCTAAATTGTTTAGCCAAGAATTGTCAGGAAAAGAGTTATATCTGAGGAACTGCAACAGTAAACTGGTCCTCTATTGTTTAATATCTAGAAACTTCATGTATAGATTCTACCAATCAGAAAAAAATATATATATTCTCATAAGAGTTTGGTTGGTGTGTGTGTAATGTTGGCATTTTTGCAAGTACTTAAAATGTCCCAGGTTTTTATTAAGAAGTTAAAAAAACTAATAAAATACAGCATTATGAAATTGATAAAATTGTCACTTGTTTTATATTTCTTCAAAGTATTTATTGAGCAACTGTTTTTTCCTTTATAATATTCAATGGAATGAGCAGTGGATATCAAAGTGAAAATATATAAGTTCCCCACTTTCCTGATAGTAACATGAGAAGTGAGTGGTGGGACCAGAACAGAAAATAAACATAAATAAATTGATAACATACTTTGAGATAGCAATGTGTCTCATCACTCTTAACAAAAGATGTTCAGATATGTCTGAAGAAAATAAAAAAGGGAAAATGGAATAGACATGAAGGGGGTAGAGTGGGTGAGAAGAGAAGCTACATTTGAGGGAGTTCGTGGGGAAGATCTCTCTGAGCACGGAACACGTTCTTGAACTGAGATCTGCATAATGAGAGGGATCCATTCTGCAGAGAACAACCGATTCAAAGTCCCTGGGGCATGAAGAAACATGGCATTTCAGTAGAACAGAAAGAATGAAGAAACTGAGGCACAGATGGTTTAACTAATTCTTCTCACGCCACAAAGGCAGTATATGTTTACCCGGGTTTGCCTGATTGCAAAGTTGGTTCTCTTAAACACTAAGCAATATGGCTTCCCTAAAAACGGACTTGGCAGCTATATAGCTAATATCCATAAAACAGACCAGAGAGCTTCTCAGGATAAAAAGCTGTATGGTTTTGATTATGAAGACATTTAATGACTTGAACTGCTGTACATTTGGGAATATCACAACAGTAGCAATGATTCACCCTTTCATATTTATATTAAGAAAAATCCTGTAAAATCCTCTTTTCCTGCCAACTGCGTAGTTGGCACTAAGATGAGGTACCTTAAGGCAAGGACATAGCCAGGTAATTGGAACTGCAAATTGGTAACAATTAGATCTTTTGTACTTGCATAGCAGCAAGCAGTAATTATAATTGACAGTGGAGTAGGCCGTAATTGATGTCCATGATTCTGAAGGAGAAGAGAGCAGAAGACAGGAAAAAGGCTTAGATTGTGTTTGTGAACCTAATAATAATTAGTAACGAAATGTTAACATAGAATATAAGGTTAGGAGCATGTGGGTGGCTCAGTCGGTTAAGCGTCTGACTCTTGGTTTTCAGCTCAGGTCATTGTCTCAGGGTTGTGAGATGGAGCCCTGCATCTGGCTCCACTCTCAGCATGGAATCTGTTTGAGTCTCTCTCTCTCTCCCTCTTCCTCTGCCTCTCCCCCACTCAGGTGCACTCTCACGCTTGCTGTCTCATTCTCTCTCTCAAATAAATAAATCTTTTTAAAAAAAGAAAATAGTGTTAGAAAACTAGGCATAAGCCACAAACCTTGTAAGTATAATCCTTAGTATTTAAGATTATAAACTCCCAAGGATAAGGAGTATGCCAACGGAATGATCCTTGTGGGGGGGCAGTATAAACTCACCCTTAGTTTGGAGATGTTTTAGAAATGATTTTAAGCAAGAAATTTCTACAACACTGGGACTTAGGCTACAGGTTTGCTGCATTTATTCACACAGTTCTTTTCCACTTTTAGGATCTAAGGGTTTCATGGGTCCTGGGCTCATTAGTTTCTATAATGTGACTCTGTTGTACATATCAAACTATTATTATGCAAACATGAGAAATGGTACACAGAGTGGTTGTGGAATTCACTCTTTATCACAAAGCAACTGAAAATTCAGAGAATGCTTCAGTCACTAGCTCTCACTGATTATTTCATCCCAACCTGAGTCATGTGTGTACTATGTCCTTGGGCTAGAAAGGAAGAAAATAGCACCTAAGGAAGAATGATATAATCTGCATGAAGTAAAAGGCTTAAAGAAATATATGCATACTGTTTATCCTCTGCAACTTTCCATTGATAACATTTCCTTAGTTATTCAAAATGTATTTTTTATTTCAACATGCATGCATATTTGGGAAGTACAAAGCTATATGAAGAATATTTACACCCAATATTTTTTCTGTGATTATTATTTGTTCTGGGGTTAAGATTTTATTGTATACACCTTTCTGTTTCCTGCTTTTATAGTTCAATATAACATAACAAGTATTTTACCATACCATCACAATCTTCATAAGTAAAATTTCAGTGACTGTACATCCTTTCTCCTAATGCTGGATTCATTTTTCTCAATTTTTATGATAAACGTATCGTTATGCATAATTTTTGCATTTCAGATGATTTTGAGTTGACTTCTAAACTGGGTAAATAAATGGTAATATTTTAAAAATGACATTCATATCCTAAAATTTAAAATATCATACGGCTAGAGTAGTGCTCATCAAATTTAAAATGTGTGTGAAGTATTTGGAGATATTTTTAAAACTGAATTTCTGATTCACTAGGTCTGGTATAGGGCCTGAGATTCTGCATTTTAACAACCTTGCAAGTGCTGTTGATGCGGCTGAGACTTGCCCCACACTTTGGTAGCAAGATTCTAGTGATTTTTTTCCTAAATGTGTCAGTGGTAGATATATTTCAAAGTCCATGTATATGACTTTGAACACTCAACAATGCTGCCATCCAGGAAAGACATTAAGACTGGATATGCATATTTAGGTGTATATGATATTCACTGAAAATTCTGAGGAAAATCCATTCTTTTGTGGCATTTCTGTTTTGTAGAAGAGAAGCCTGAGGACACTGGTCTTTGCTTTTATCTGTAATTACATACTCTCTTACATTTCCCCTGTGTGTTTATAGGGTCATAATTCAAAAATGAACTTCAAGTGGCAGGACCAAGTAAGTTATGTAGAACTAATGCTCTTGCAGACACTGACCATGAACTCTAGACAAAATGCAAACAATGACATGAAGACACTGAGCAGTGAACAAAAACTATGATATTCTAGAGGGAAACTGACGTTTGGGAAAAAATAAGAGCACAAGGTGAGCTTCTGGAGGTTACAGTTTTCAATCTGAGGGTAAGTCATTGTCAGTGTCACACAGGCAGTTAAAACTCCAAAAGAGGGGTGCCTCGTGGCTCAGAAGTTAAAGTGTCTAACTTCAGCTGAGGTCATAATCTCAGGATCCTGTGATCGAGCCCTGCGTCAGGCTCTGTGCTCAGAATCTGCTTTTCCATCTCCCTCTCCCTCTGCCCTTTCCCCCACTCATGAGCTCTCTCTCTCTCTCAAAAAATAAATACAATCTTTTTTTTTTTTTAAAGATTTTATTTACTTATTTGAGAGCGAGAGAGAGAGCATGAGAGGGGGAGGGTCAGAGGGAGAAGCAGACTCCCTGCCGAGCAGGGAGCCCGATGTGGGACTCCATCCCGGGACTCCAGGATCATGACCTGAGCCGAAGGCAATCGCTTAACCATCTGAGCCACCCAGGTGCCCCAAATAAATACAATCTTAAAAAAAAAAAAAACAAGTCCAAAAGAAAACTCACAGTTTCTGCCAAGAAGCACTGGAAGTTAGCGTTTGGGGCAATCACTTATTCCAACGTCAGAAGATAGTCCTACAAAGGAGATACGCAGAAAGGGGAGCTCTCCAGTCTGTGTATTAGCTCTACTGACATCCCAGTCTGAACCTTGAAATGTGTATGTGTAAAGCACCTTGCTCAGCTAAGGATGAAGGAAATTTTAGATGCCACCCATAGGAGACCAAGTTTAACAAAACTCATGTAGTGCCTGGTTTAGTCATCTACTAAAAGGAATTGAGAAAACCTAAAAAAATGGAGAAATATAAACATGGTAATGGTTTAAAAGACCAAATATTTTTTTAAAGATATTATTCATCTATTTGACAGAGAGAGAGAGACAGAAAGAGAGGGAACACAAGCAGGGACAGAGGGAAAGGGAGAAGCAGGTCTCCCACTGAGCAGGGAGCCCAACGTGGGACTCGATCCCAGGACCCTGGGATCGTGACCTGAGCCGAAGACAGACACTTAACGACTGAGCCACCCAGGTGCCCCATAAAAGACCAAATATTTTTAAGATATCAATTTTACCTCAAATTCATCTATACATTCCAGGTACTCCCTATCAGAATCCCAAAAAACCCTGATTTAAAAATTCATATGGAAATGTTAAGGACCCACATTATCCAAGCAATCTTGAGAAAGATGAACAAAGCTTGAAGACTTACACTACCTAGCTTTAAGATTAACTATAGCATATGATGATCTGGTAATTGTTTTACTGGTACAGGGATCAATAAATGTATTGAATTAACAGAGAGCTAAGAAATGGATATGTACTTATATATCCATTTGATATTTTTGACAAAGATATGAAAACAATCCAGTGGGAGAAAGAACAGTCTTAATTAATAGGGCCAGAAAATCTGGATATCCCTTAGGAAAGCAATATACCTAAACCCTTACCTCACACTAAACACAAATACTCAAATGTATTACAGACTTGAATGTAAAAACAAAAACTGTAAAGCTTTTAGAGATAAATGTAGGAGAAAATCTTTATAACTTGGGTGTTGGCAAGGGTTTCTTAGGATACAAAAATCAAAACCATAAAAAAATTATAAATGAGATTCCCTCAAAACTATTAAAATTGTCATTAAAAAAAATCCCACCAACTTTGGCATGTGGGCATAGATAAAATTCATAAAGTACAAGTAGATAAATGGCAAACTAGCAAAGAGGTAGCTGACTGGCATCCCACTGGCCCAATCTGGGACAATGAAAACCACAAAATTAATAAGAGTAATGAAGTAAAACCATTTAAATAAAAATGAAAACTGATAAATTCAAAAATAAATAGATAAAGTAAATAGGGGTGACAAGCTGTTTCTTTAGTAGGATGACAACCAATAAATGAGGATATTTATACTGTCTCAAATATCTATGCCCAGTTTACTTATGAATTACAAAGGGACAATAGTAACTTTAAAGTGAAGGAATCTGGCAGACTCCTCCTTTAACCAAAAGATCAAAGTCAACATCATGAATAATAAGGCAAACTGGTAACATTCACTTCTTCATGTGATTCACTGAGGATACAGCAGTGCTTACATAGTACTCCCTCAGAAAAACCCAAATTGAGGAACATTCTACAAAACACATGAACTATGCTCTTCAAATCTCAGTGTCATGAAATACAAAAAAGAATGAGAAACTTTTCCAAGTTAAAGGCTAAAGAACCATGATACCTAAATGCCATATGTGCTCCTAGATTAGTTCATAAATGGATGAAAAAGTCCTATAAAAGATCACTTGTGAAATTGAATAAGGACTTCATTAGTAGTATTATTACTGCTGAATTTCCTGAATTTGATCATTTATTTCACTCTTGCTTCTGTAAGGGAACGAATGACCCATTTTGTAGAGACAGAGAAAGAGACTGAGAGAGACAGAGAGAGAGAGAGAATAGCCTGTAGCAAATGTGGTGAAACAATTGCTGGAGGGTGTATGGTTATTAATTATATTATTTTTCCAACCTTTAAGGTTTACATTTTTTTACAAAATAAAAAGATCAAAAACAAAGCCAAAATAATCTAATTCAAAATTTTTTTCTGTTTACTTAGGAGAGATTTTCTTTATAAATGGATTAATTGTAATTTGTGATTTACAGTTTTCCCCAGCACATGTAGGTTTTCTTTAATAGTAACTTTTATTAATGTTTCTTTTACAAGTGTTCTTGTTCTCTTTTCCACTTTAGGAACAAGAATATTTCTTAGATTTTTAATATCATTATCCATTTTACATAGTATCTTTCTATCTTATTTATTCACTCATTGATCCATCCATCCATTCATTTATGGAGTTGGGTTCAAAATCCCAGATCTATCCCTTATAAGGTAGTGACTTAGATTCCTTGAGTCTCATTGTTTTCATCTATATAATGTACTTTAGAGTACCCACTGCATAGATCTACTGTTAGTGAACTTTGTTATTTTTAGTGAATATTTATTTTAAATTTCTTTGTCCTACCTCTTCATTCTGGTGGCTCTTTTGAAGATGGTTCTCCAAGTCAATGATTTTATTTCCACACGGTGAATTTTATTTTCTTCAGCCACCAGTTCAAATTCTATTATTGCATAGATTCATTCCCTGAAAACCTTCCCCTATCACTTTCCATTTCAGCCCAACCTATAGTCTGAAAACCCTTGCTGCTACTCTTTCTTAGAGTGTCTCTACCTGCAGCCAAAAGAGGATGCCAGTTTTATCTAACACTCCTTAGTAAATCATTCTGAGGGGTCTTCCTTTGAGTTTTCAGATAATGCTTTTCTTCCATACTGTGGTATTTTGTTTTCACAAACACCATGTTGGCCTTTTTTTTTTTTTTACAGCTGACTCACCCAAAAGGGAAAGCAAGCAGTCTGCCATTTGCTAATAGAAGACTTGTCTAAGTGAGGTGTTCCCAATTATTCCAATGCTTCTGTGTTAGACACGAGATGAGATCTTCATCTTGCTCCCCAGTCTGGCTCTCTGCCACACTTTCTATATACGGAAAACTTCCTAAATTTCTCTACAGGCTACCCACCACTGTATTCATAAGATTGCATTTCCCAGCATCCAAAATGACTTCATAGATGCCCTCACCTTGCACAGTTATTTATTTTTGGTGTTTCGTCATTGAATGCTTGTAGATGATCCAGATCATTGTGTATGCATTAGAAAGACAACAACTGAGTTCTGTTTGTGGGTGCAATTTTTTTTTTTTAAGCTAAGGACTCCAGGTAATAAAGGCAAAAGGATCTTCATTACTTCATTCTTCATTACTCTTAAGACTATCAGAATCAGTGAGTCATAAGTGATTATAATTTTATCCCCTATCCTAGGCCTATCAAACTTTTGGAACTAGAATTTGTTTTTGTTTTTGTTTTTAAAGATTTAATCTATTCATTTGACAAAGACAGAGCACAAGCAAGGGGAGCGGCAGAGGGAGAGGGAGAAGCAGGCTTCCCGCTGAGCAGGGAGCCCACAGGGCTTGATCCCAGGACCCTGGGACCAGGACCCAAGCCAAAGGCAGAAGCTTAACCAACTGAGCCACCCAGGAGCCCCTGGAACTAGAATTTGGATTTAAATGAAACTTTCAGGTTTTGGCACTAAAATGACTTCCTGTCTTAGAATTTTAAAACTTGAGTATTGATTATTTTCAATGTCTTCAAAGTATTTTAGTAAAAATTGGTAGAAGATTCACCAGAATCAGGTAGTCTGATCAGTTTAAATAGTTTCCCTCATTATTTTTATCTGTACAAAATAAACTTGCATTACTAGTAGAAACAACTTTTGGACAAAGCAAAGAGTTAACTTAGAGAAAGTAAGAGGTATCATTTTAAAACCAATGATGAATGCCTGCTTTTCCTTTTGAATTGAGTCCTTTTGTTTCTTAGGTTTATTTTTCAAAATTCATATTTTGTGTTGGGCAATAACTGCAATATACAGGAACAGAAGCATGTTCTTTATTTCGAAAATTGCTTTGAAGGTATATATCTTAAAATATATCAAGTTAAGATATAACTTTTGTTATTAGTTTGTAGTTGTATAGTAGTAAATTGCAGTGAATGTGGCTGGATTTATTTCTACTTTTAGGGATTTATTGGTGTTTTCTTTATGGCTTGATATATGAGCAATCATTTTAAATGTTCCATTGGCTCTTGAAAAGAAGGAGCAGAACTTATAGAGGATTTAGGATCTGAAATACAGTTACACATAAAATATATCCTGTTAATATATTACTCAGACCAGTGTTCTGTTTACTTGCTCTATCAAAAACTACGTAAAATTTTTTTCAACTAAATTTGTGTTTCTGGCTGTTTCTATTCCTAAGTGTATGTTTTAAGTATCTAAATCCTAGGTTAAATGCTTAAAGGTTTACTACGATTTCTACTTTCTATATATTGTGGCTTGTGTTTTTAGTATACACATAGGCATATACTAATTCTACCTTTTTTTGTATATTTCATCAAAAGCTGGCAGGTTATATTTTAAAATTCTATGACTATGTTTCTAGTGCTTCTTATATGGCTAAGCACTTATTTTATATATTTAGATGGCAGGTTATTCTTAAATTCTCATCAAAGTTTTATACTTGTGGATTGTATGTTTCTAACAAAGAACATCTTTACCTACTTAAAAGCTTACCTTGAACCCTACTTCCTCCACTTTCATACTGTTACTGGAATCCCTGCTTTGGTTTATTACAAAATTATTATATCCATTTGCCCATCTTTTTCCTTATCTTTCTAGTTTACTTTGTCTTGTCCATGTATGTTGTTGAAAGTACACAGTTTGTTTATGTATGTGTTTGTATGCCTACTTATTTTAGACTATATCCAGAATAATTTTTAAAATTAAGCACTTGCATTGAAGTATAATTTTCATACAGTGCAACATGCATTTCTTAAACATACAATTTAGTGAGTTAGATGTGTAATGAACAACATTCAAGAGAAAAAATATTTTCATTATCACAGAAACTTCCCATGTGCTTTCCCACTCCATCTCACTGTCCAGAAGAACCACTATTTTGATTTAATCACATGTTAATTTTTCCTGTCATTAAGATTTATATAAATTTAACCATACCCAACATATACACATGTAGTCTGGCTTACTCACTCCAAATACTGTTTCCAAGATTCATCTATTTTGTTGCTTGTATCAGTAAATCATTTTAGTCATTTTTGAGAAGCAGTGCATTGTGTAGGTACATCATAATTTTTAAACCAATTTTCCTTTTGATGGGCATTTAGGTTATTTCCAGGGTTTAGTTGTTATGAACAAGAGGCTACTATGAATATTCTTGGACAAGTCTTTTGTGTACATATGTACTGATTTCTCTTGGGTGCAGAGTGGCAATGCTCAGTTATAGGGTGGGTACATATTTAAAGCTTATGAAACTACCACATCATTTCCCAAAGTGGTTACACCATTTTTAATCCCACCTATAATGGAACCAGTTGCTGTTTATCAGCAGTTATTGGAGTGGAGTATTTGTACTCCCGGGGGTTCCCTGAGAACCTTTCATAGGGTCTGAAAGGTCAAAAATACTTTCATAATAATACTAGGATGTGATCTATCTTTTCCACCATATTGATATTTGCACTTTTAGAAGAAAAGCTATGGGAGGGTGGTACAGGAAAGAAATCTGTTGTTCATTTAAGTATAATAGAGCAGTGGCACCAAACCCTACAGGAAGTCATTGTTCCCTTCCCACTGCCGTATATTTACAGTAAGACAAAATAAAAAAAACAAAAAACAAAAAAAAGCATAAATTTGGTAGCATCACATAATGATGTCCTTGATGAAGCAGTAAAATTTTCTAATTTTACTGAACAGTGACCCTTGAGTACACTTCAGATTTTAATATTCTTTGTGACACATTTTGGATGTACAATGGCTATTTTGACAAAAAATAGTTTGTGAGGGAAGCTGGCCTCTTTTTCATGGAATACCATTTTTACTTAAAAAATGACTGACATCCTATTATTATTCATATCGGATATGTGTTAAACAGTTATCAAAAATTAACTACATGTGTCTGTCACTTCAAGGAAAACAACTGACCGTATGTGTTACCAGAGATAAAAGTTGAGCTCTTAAGCAAAAATTCGATTTTTAAAAAATGTGTGTGCACCAGCTTCCTAATATTTAAAGATGCATCTGGTAAGATTGGTGGTGATATTAACATATATGGCTTTGGGTATTACATAATGGAATGTTTGACATTTGGAAGATCTGTATAACTTAGCAAACCAATATTTTCTAAATAATATATGATGTTACTAAATCATGCTTGAATGGAAGATCCATTCAAAGTTCAAGATAAACAATGGATTTTAATGTAACAGAATGTATAAAAGTTTATGATATGCATTTCAGTTTCCTAGGGCTGCTATGAAGAATTACCAAAAACTTTGTGGCTTAAAACAACAGAAAGTTATTCTCTCACAGTTCTAGAAATCAGAAATCCAAAACCAAGGTGTTGGCAGGGCCAAGCTCCCTCTGATGATTTTATGGGAGAATCCATTCCTTGACTTTTCCAGCTTTTGGTACCACCAGGTGTTCTTTGGCTAGTGGAGGAATCTCTCCTACCTCTACCTTTATGGTCACATCAACACGTCTTTTGTCTCAAACGTCCCTCTGCCGCTCTCTTCTAAGTATACAAGTGATTGCATTTAGGGTCCACCCAGTTAACCCAAGATTACCCAAGGCTCTCATGATCCTTAATTTAATCACATATTTTGCCATAGAAAGTAATAGTTACAGGTTCCAGAGATTAGGAAACAAATATATCTTTTAGGGGGCCATCATTCAGCCAACACTATATGGTTTCATAGTCCATACTGTAACCAACATTGAAGATATTACTACTTTTCAAGTTTTGGTATGGTATAAAAGAATATCCAATTAGCTCAAAAGACATTTAAAAATACTCTTTCCTTTTCCAATTACATTTCTTTCCTTTCTGTTTATTTTTTTATAAATCTGCAGTTTTTAAAGTTTTTATTTATTTATTTATTTATTTATTTAGTAGTAGTAGTAGTAGTAATGTCTACACCTGATGTGGGGCTCGACTTATGACCCTGAGATCAAGAGTCTCATGCTCTTCGGACTAATCCAGCCAGGTACCCCTCCAACTACATTTCTATTGAATGAAGAAACAAATATGAGAATGAAGCTTCTATTACGCCATTTGTTAAAAGATTTACAAAAATATAAAACTACATCATGTTTGTCACCAAATATGTTTTTATTTTGGAAAACATAGTAATTTTTCAAAAACGTGTTATTTAACATTTACTGGGTTCATTTCTATAATTTGAAACACATTAATAAGTAGGTTTTTAAATTTCTGTTTTAGTTTCTAATCTGGTAAATAGTGATAGATAAATACACATTATGGAAAGCTCTTGGGTTTTCACTTATTTTTAAGAGTGTAAAGTAATTCTTACACTACAAGTGTGAGAAATACTACCTTACATTGCTGACATTCATTTTTATCAATCTTTTTAATTTTGCCATTATTGTCGCTGGGGAAACTGTATCTCATTGTGGTTTTAATTTGCCTTATCTTTTTTTTTTTTTAAAGATTTTATTTATTTATTTGAGAGAGAGAATGAGAGAGAGCACATGAGGGGGGGGAGGGTCAGAGGGAGAAGCAGACTCCCCGCCGAGCAGGGAGCCCGATGCGGGATTCGATCCAGGGACTCCAGGATCATGACCTGAGCCGAAGGCAGTCGCCTAACCAACTGAGCCACCCAGGCGCCCCAGTAATTTGCCTTATCTTGATGACAAGTGATGTCAAGTACCTTACTGGTTAATCTGTATCTTTTATTAAAAATGTATTTCTTTTTACTTCCTTGCAATATTTGTTTTGACCTAATTGACATTTAAAAGTGCGTTGCTTAATTTTCAAATATTTGGGGATTAAACACACATATATGTTTCTGTTATTGATTTTTTAATTTATTATGTCTTCAGAAAACATACACTACATGCTATCATCCTGTGAAATTTATTGAGACATAGTTTATGGCATGTGTGTGGTCCATTGAGGTGAACGTTCCATGCTCACTTTAAAGGAATGTGTATTGTAAAGTGTACTTCTTTGGTCCCGGCTTTCTTCCCTTCCATTATTCCTCCATACTCTCCTAAAAAGGTCTGATCATGACTCACCCTTTTTAAAAAATTGCCCATGGTTCTCTAATGCCAGATTCTACAGACATCCTCACCTATTTTTCCAGATTTATCTCTAGTTTTAACAGTGCAATTGAGGTGTTCCTTGAACATGCCATTTCATGCACACTTTTATACCTTTCTGACACAGCTCCATGCACTTCTGAGTTCCCTTTCTTTCTCAGACACCTTGTGAGTCTCACATCCAAGACCTTAAAATGTTACATCTTATCTATGACTTACATAACTATTTATTAGGTTATTTTGGTGATGTTTTTTAAATCTTCACTGTACCTTCTAATTTAATTTTTTCCTACTTGTTTCATGAGTAATGAAGAGCAAAGTGTGAAGACCTCCATATGTAATTGTGGATTTGTTTATGTCTCCCCCTAGTTCTGTCAGGTTGCTTCATATATTTAGAATGTCTGTTCTGAATCACACAAATTCAGAATTTTTATGCATTCTTGCTGAATCGACCCTGTTTACCATTATGAAAAGCTTCTCTTAATTTCACATTTCTTGTTCTGAAGTGGACTTTTGTCTGCTATAAATAAAAACACAACAGCTTTCTTATGTTTTCATGGTATATACTTTTTCATTCTTTTACTTCCAACTTTTTTTGTGTTTCTATATTTAAATCATATATCTTGTAGATAGCTTAGAAGTGGTTTCAGAGATTTCTGCTGAGTTTGAGAATTACTGTTTTTGAAAAGAGAGTTTTGTCTACTTACATTAAACGCAGTTATGAAGAATAGTTTTCTCTTTGTCCTCTTTGGGTTTGTTTTTTTTTGGTCATTTCTTGCCTGTTTTGGATGAATGGAGTATTTCTTTAGGATCACATTTTATTTCTTCAAATAATTTTTTAACTATCCTGTCTTAGGGGATATGGCTTAAATTATACTTAACTTATCACAGACTACCATGAATTCAGGTTGCACTACTTCACATATAATTGGGTTGTTATTTCATTTGTTCCTCCTTTTTCCTTTGTGCTATTATTGTCATATATTTTACTTCTCTATGTTGCAAAATCCCCCCAAAATTATTATACATATTTTTTCCAAAATAAGAAAAGAAATACTTAGTCATTTAAATTTGTATATGTGGCTATTTCTGGTGCTATTTGTTTCTTCTTATAAATATGATTTCTTATCTGGCATCATTAATTTTTCAGCTTGAAAAATTATTTAGCTTTTATTTTAGTGCATTTCTTTTATCCTGGTGAAAATTTTCCCAGCTTTATCTTATAATATATTAATTTCACCTCTTCTTGAAAGTTATTTTTTGCTGCATACAGAATTCTATGTTGATAGATTTTCTTTTTTTTCCCGTTCTGTCAGCACTTTAAGGATGTTATTTTACTGTCTTCTGCACTCTTTTGTTTCTGATGAAAAGTCAACTATTATCTGTACCCTCTCCCATTATGAACAAAAGAAATATGTTTCTTTTACTGCTGGTTGCTTTTAACATTTTCTCTTTATTTTTGCTTTTTGGCATTTTTGCTTTTGATGTGCTCTCGTTTGTATTTCCACTACTTGGAATTTTCTGAATTTCTTTCTGAACTCCTGAAATTCGTATTTCTCAGTAAATTTGAAAAATGTTCAGACATTGTATCTTCAAATATTTTTTCTGCCCCATTTTTTTTCTATCTTTTTGTGACTTTAATTACAAGTTAGATTGCTTGATATTGTCCCACATGTCCCCAAGGTTCTGGTTTTTTTTCTTTCAATCTTAATTTTCTCTGTTTAATTTCTAATGACCTTTCTATAAGTTCAATGACCCTTTTTTCTGATGTGTACAGTTTAGTTAAGTCCATCCAATAAGTTTTTTTCAAATACTGTATTTTTTAAATTCTGTAACATGCATTTGACTTTTCAATAGCTCAACTTTTCTAATGTGGTTTCTCATCATTTTATTAATTCTGTCTGCTTCTCTTAAAAATTTTTAAACATATTTACAATAGCTACTAAATTCTACATCTGGGACATCTGTTGATCTGCTTCTGTTGACTGCTTTTTTTCTCCAAATCATTTGCCATATTTTTCTTAAACTTTGTATGTGTAGTAATGCTTTATTGTATAATTGGCATTGTGAATGATACACTGTAGAGCCTCTGTATCTTACCTACCTCCAAAGAATACCGAGTTTCATACTTGCAGGCAGTTAAATTACTGGTAGATCATCTTGATCCCGTAGGGGTTTGGTTTTAGGTCTAATTATAATGGGTACATTTTTGTTTTATTCTTACTTGTAAGGTATATAGTTCCTAGTCTTGGTCTAACTTGTAAGGCATAACCAGACCAAGGTGTTAAGGGAAAGCCCACAGTGCTCAATAAGCTATACAAACTTGAAGGAACTGGATTTGGAAACCGTTTTCCTAGAACAAGCGCTGAAATCTCTGCCTCCTATGTACTGCTTTCTTCGCTTCTTGAATCCTTCCTCTGGATGCACACTTTTAAATACTGTCCAAGGATCTGAAGGAGTTATGTGCAGTTTGGGTTTTCCCCTCTGTGGCTTCCTCCTTCCCAGGAATTTCCTTCAATTTCTAGCTATTCTAGCTATTCTGGTAGTACCAAGCTCTGTCTCTTCAGCCTATTTCTGTTTGAATTCTAAGCTCATTTTGTGGTAGAAAAGCAGGAAATGCTTTCAAGAAGAAAGCTGCTTAAATGTAGCATTCTTTCTCTCACAAAGATTGTGTCCTCTAATTTTCTGCCTGTTTTTGTTTGGTTATTGGTAGCTTTATCTTACTTTATCTTAGCTGAGTTTGTTTGCTTATTGGCAGTTTATTTTAATTGTGCAGAATTTATACATGTTAATGATCACAAGATTAGTTCAAAACAACATTATCTGTCATTTCCATTAGAATTGGACTAATTCCATTAGTCCTTATCAGACTAATTTTTCTGTTAGTAAGAATATTTATCTCAGGGCACCTGGGTGGCTCAGTCATTAAGCATCTGCCTTCAGCTCAGGTCATGATCCCAGGGTCCTGGGATCGAGCCCCACATCAGGCTCCCTGCTCTGCGGGAAGTCTGCTTCTCCCTCTCCCACTCCCCCTGCTTGTGTTCTCTCTCGCTGTCTCTCTGTCAAATAAATAAATAAAATCTTAAAAAAAAAAAGAATATTTATCTCATTACAAAAGAAAATAACACAAATATATGTTCTGTCATCTTATTTCACGTTTTCTGTTTTATATACTTTCTTGATATGTTTCAATCTGATTTTTTTTTTCCCCTCCAAGAACTTGGTAGATACTCAGAATAAAAACTTCCCACAAACTTAGGAAAAGAAGGAATTTTTGGTACTCATAGTACAAGTAGTATAATTATCAGTTTTAAAGCTGTTCAATCAATGATGTATTACAAGCTGAAATATCAAAGTCAGGCTCTTGCTACCAAAAGTCAGCCAGTCAGAAACAGATTCACTCCAATATACACGCCACTGACTGCCAAGCAATCAGAAGCGATCTCACCCAAGTAACCATGTGTTCAGTGATGATGTCAACCCCTGTATACCTCTGAAAACCCACCAGTCTCTGAACTCCATGCCCTCTAAGAACCCCAACATATGGTCAGGAGTCCACTCTGGAAATACTGTGGCTGGGCATCAACATTCGTCTTTACTATAACAAGCAATAAATTCAGCTTTGAAAAAAATGTTTAGCTATTCAGTGGTGGTCATGCCATTCTTTAGCACAAGCCTGTTCTTAATTCTACTAATTGTTAAAATTACATATCTCTATCATTGTCAGAATGAATACCTCCTTCTTCCCCATCTCCACTCTAGTATTGTTGAACTACTGGTTTGTTTGTTTGTTTGTTTGTTTGTTGGTATGACTTAGAGTTTATTTTATATATTTATTTGACCATCTGGTCATATTCAAATACTATGTTTTCCTTATTTCATTAAGACAAGATTTATCTTATATCCATAATAACAGAAATTGTTTGCAATCATTTTGTATTTAAGTTGCTTTAATGCTCCTCTTTGGTCTTTTCTCCTTTATTTTACTATTACTTCTTTATTTGTGTGTTCTTTATTGTGATACATTTTTGGATTACTTGAAACATGCCCCTGGGTAAATTTTTTTCAGGACTGCACATAGTCTATTTCCTGCATTTTATATATCCAAGAGTTTTCATTTTATTTTGCCTTCAGGCTTTAGTGATGATGTGTTTGAGTAGAGTATTTGTAGATCACAACCCTTCACACTTAACCATCTACAGACCTTGCCTCTTGTTTTGTAACATTACTATTGCACAAGTGTAGGATCACGATAACCCATTCTTTTTTCTTTTGTTAGTAACCTTACCATTTTTTATTCTCCTTGATGCCTTTAGAATACTCTTTAAATCCTTGAAATAAAATAATTTTATGAAGGTTGTTTCTGATTTCCATGTCCATTCATTTTGACCTATATAGAGTTAGTCCTTTTAATCCGAACTCCATTTTCTTCTTTACATGATATTACTTCTGTGTTTGAATACTCATTTCTTTTCCATTTAATTTATTCCCTTCTTATTACTCTAGAAAAAAGTCAAAACTGTACATAATGGAATACAAGGTCTTTCACCATTTGGTCACTAAGTATCTCTTACATTTATCTTTTACTGAATCCTTTCCTCTTCATAGCTAATGCTTTAGAAACGCAGATCTGCTTTCTGAATTCTTATGCAGCATTCATAATCAAGTTTTATCTTGTAAAGCCTTCTATAATTCTTAGAATTGTTCACTATCTCCACTATACTACCACTACTACCAATATGTGTTTTATTAGAGCACGTATACTAATACACCATAGCATTCACATGTTGTACCCCATCAGAAAGTAGATATTTAAAAAGTAGGTAAACTATCTGATTTGTTCTGTCACCTGCATTTAGCATAGTGTTTGGCATACAGGAAGTGTGTATTTTTTTTTAAGATTTGATTTTTATTTGACAGAGAGAGACACAGTGAGATAGGGAACACAAGCAGGGGGAGTGGGAGAGGGAGAAGCAGGCTTCCTGTGGATCAGAGAGCCTGATGTGGGGCTCGATCTCAGGACCTTGGGATCATGACCTGAGCCAAAGGCAGACACTTAATGACTGAGCCACCTGGTGCCCCTGTATTTATTTTTTTTAAAAAGATTTTATTTATTTATTTGTTAGAGAGCACAAGCAGGGGGAGTGGCAGGAAGAGGGAGAAGCAGGCTCCCTGCTGAGCAAGGAGGCTGGTATGGGACTCAATCCCAGGACCCAGAGATCATGACCTGAGCCAAAGACAGACGCTTAACCAACTGAGCCACCCAGTGGCTGTATTTAATAAAAATATATAGAATGAATGAATGGACTTATATTGACATTTGCTGGAAGAACACTGATCAGAAAGTCATAATACTGAAATTTAATCATGCTTGGAAACTTACTAATTATACTAATTATATATTTGTATCTCTGTGTCCTTGTGTTTTATTTAAGTTTTATTCCAGCTCTGAAATGTCATGACTCTTTAAATGCATTTCTCCACTCACCAATATTTCTTATGGATAGTAAGGCAGGTCCGTACAGAAATTCAACAAAAATTTAAGCCTTTTAGGGAAATAAAATTATAACAACGTAACTTTTACTATATGCAAGAACATGATTTATCTCATTTGTTTCTCATAACAACCCACCAATGAAGATAACATTACCTTCATTTTACAGATAAGCAAACTGAGGGACATAGATGTTAAGTAATAGGCTCAAATTCCCACACCACCTGTAAATGATGAAACCAATACTGGCAAATAGGTAGATGGACTCTTGAGTTCTGTGCTCTTAACCATGCTATGTTATTTCTCATTGTTATAGACAGCTAGAATTCCATTTAAATATATATCTTCCTTTTCAATAAAGGTCATTGTTGCATGCTTATAGTAGGTGCTCACTATATATATTTGTTGAATGAATGCATAAACCTTCATTATTTACCTAAGCAAGGTGTCGATATAGCATGCACACTATAGCTGCAAGCAGTCTATAAATATAAGAGACTGTCTAATTGGCTTTCTTGAACTTTCCCATGTTTGTGTGTAGCGAATGCTAAAATAAAATGTTACTGAGATATTTATAAGGCACCAAAGGTAGCATTTTCTTAGAAGGAGAAAAATTAAAAAACTAAAATATTTTCCAGGTTCTTACATTGCAGCTCAACATTGCCACAAATAAGAGCATTACTTATAAAATATGGTGGCAATAATGCTTCCTGCAGATTAGCATGGAGAATGTATATCAGCAATAAAGTTGTTAATGTACTAGGCAGGTATAATTCCCTAACTATGTTCAATGCAATCAGGATATAGTGGCATTCAAATCTGAACAGAAATTTAGATGTTAGAATAGTCTTTATGATAAAGCCTTTGTATTTTTAAAAATAGAATTTAAAAAGTCCTGTAATGGTAGGTACATCTCTTTTGAAATGCTGATATATATGGTTTAAGATTAAAAGTACCATATATTCACTACATAAGATATAGAAAATACTGGCAAGCAAAAGAATGGAAACCTGTAATTCTCACCACGAAAAAAAAAAAAAAACCCACCAAAACACACTGAAAACATTTGGGTATATCTCCTTCCTGTCTTGTGTAAGGGTGTGTGTGTGTGTGTGTGTGTGTGTGTGATTGAGACAGAGAATTTGAGTATATTCCAATATGTAGATGAGTATATGTTGGCAATGAAAGCAATAATCCACATTCAAATGCAATGTTTCCTGCTCTCTCATACTCTTTGAGGATACTCCACCTGTTTTGGAGTCCCCCTTTGTATTTTTTTGGAACTTTTAGTATTTGCCTTGCTTTCCTCTACTATTTCAGCTTCCCATTTTTAAATACTCTTTGTTCAAAGCCATTTGGTGTTGCTCCTACTACTGCTATAGCTCTAATTGAGAATATCCATATCTGTGTTGAGAGCGCTCTCCTGATGTCGGTTCCATACAGAATTAGAAAGAATACTCCTCCCACCTATTCTGCGGCCCATGTTGTACCTGGAGCTGAGAATCTGGACTCTGCTCCCTTCTGTGAGTCACATAGTCATTCATGGAGACACCTCCTTAATGTTCTGCCTCTAACTACAAAAACAAAATGAGGCCATTTGAGAGGGCAGGTGCTAATAAATCCACTTTGTTTTTTTGACTTTTTTCTGTTTGAAACCTTGTATTTTGATGCACCACATGAAATCATCAATATCTAGCCATTTTTTTTAAGTTTTTAAGTTTTTATTTAAATTCCAAAAGTTAACACCCAGTGCTCATTACAATTGCACTCCTTAATCCCCATCACCTGTTTAACCCATCTCCCCACCCTCTAGTAACCATAGTTTTTTCTCTATAGTTAAGAGTCTGTGTCTTATAAGAGCGCGGGGGAGTGCTGTATGGAAGTGTTGAATCACTATATTGTACCCCTGAAACTAATATTATATTGTATGTTAACTGACTGGAATTTATTTATTTATTTATTTATTTTTAAAGATTTTATTTATTTATTTGAGAGAGAGAGATTGAGAGAGAGAGAGCATGAGAGGGGGGAGGGTCGGGAGGGTCAGAGGGAGAAGCAGACTCCCTGCCGAGCAGGGAGCCCGATGCGGGACTCGATCCAGGGACTCCAGGATCATGACCTGAGCCGAAGGCAGTCGCTTAACCGACTGAGCCACCCAGGCGCCTGCACTTAACTGACTGGAATTTAAATAAAAACTTTTAAAAATGGCTAGATATTGATGATTTCATGTGGTACATTGAAGTACAAGTTTTTACAATGGGATATTATGCCACCATCAAAAAAAAAAAAAGAAATCTTGCCATTTGCAAAGATGTGGATGGGACTAAGGGTATTATGCTAAGTGAAATAAGTCAATCAGAGAAAGACTATTATCATATGATCTCACACATATGTGGAATTTAAGAAATAAAGCAGAGGACCATGGGGAAGAGAGGAAAAAATGAAACAAGACAAAACCAGAGAGGGAGACAAACCATAAGAGACTCTTAATCATAGGAAACAAACTAAGGGTTGCTGGAGGGGATGGGGGTGGAGCGATTGGGTAACTGGATGATGGACATTGGGGATGGTATGTGTTGAAATGAACACTGGGTATTATATAAGACTGATGAATCACAGACCTGTACCCCTGAAACCAATAATACATTATATGTTAATTAATTGAATTTAAATAAAAAAATGTTTAAAAAAAAGAGTCTGTGTCTTGGTTTGCCTCTCTTTTTCCCCTTTTTTTTCTTAAATCCACATATAAGTGAAATCATATGGTATTTGTCTTTCTCTGACTGACTTAATTTGCTTAGCATTATACTCTTTAGTTTCATCCATGTCATTGCAAATGGCAAGACGTCATTCATTTTTTATGGCTGAATAATATTCTATTATATGTCTATACCACCATTTCTTTATCCATTCATTAGTCGAGGGACGCTTGGTTGTTTCCATAATCTGGATATTGTAGACAATGCTGCTATAAACATTGGGGTGCATGTATCCCTTTGAATTACTATTTTTGTATTCTTAGAGTAAATACCTCGTAGTACAACTGCTGGATCATAGGGTAGTTCTATTTTTAACTTTATGAGGAAATTCCATACTGTTTTTCAGAGTGGCTGCACCAGTTTGCATTCCCACCAACAGTGCAAGAGGATTCCCCTTTCTCCACATCCTCACCAACACTTGTTTATCTTGTTGATTTTAGCTATTCTGACAGGGGTGAGGTGATACCTCATTGTAATTTTGTCTTTCCCTGATGATCAGTGATATTGAGCGTCTTTTCATGTGTCTGTTGGCAATGTGTATGTCTTCTTTGGAAAAATGTCTGTTCATGTTTTCTGCCCATTTTTAATTATTCATTTTGGGGGTGTTAAATTTTATATGTTCTTTATACATTTTGGATACTAACCCTTTATCAGATATGTCATTTGCAAATATCTTCTCACATTCCATAGATTGCCTTTTAGTTTTGTTGACTGTTTCCTTCACTGTGCAGATGCTTTTCATTTTGATGTAGTTCCAGTAGTTTATTTTTGCTTTTGTTTCCCTTGCCTCAGGAGACATATCTAGAAAGAAGTTGCTACAGCTGATGTCAAAGAGGTTATCCATTTTGAATTTACTTTTGTGTATGGTATAAGAAAGTGGTCCAGTTTCACTCTTTTGCATGTTGTTGTCTAGTTTTCCCAACACCATTTGTTGAAAAGACTTTTTCCCACTGGATATTCTTTCCAGCTTTGTCAAAGATTAATTGACCATATAGTTGTGGGTTCATTTCTGGGTTTTCTATTCTGTTCTATTGATCTATGTGTCTTTTTGTGCTAGTACCATACTACCAGACTGTGTAGATTACCACAGGTTTGTAATATAACTTGCAGTCTGGAATTGTGATGCCTTGTGCTTTACTTTCCTTCTTCTTTCTTTCTTTTTTCTTTTCTTTTTGAAGATTGCTTTGGCTATTTTGGGTATTTTGTGGTTCCATACAAATTTTAGGATTGTTTGTTTTAGCTCTGTGAAAAATGCTATTCATATTTTGATGCAGATGGCATTAAATGCATAGACTGCTTTTTTTTTTTTTTTAAGATTTTATTTGTCAGAGAAAGAGCACAGCAGGGGGAGAGGCAGGCAGAGGCAGAGGGAGAAGCAGGCTCCCCACTGAGCAAGGAGCCTGGCATCCTATCCCAGGACCCTGGGATCATGACCTGAACCAAAGGCAGATGCTTAACTGACTGAGCCACCTAGGCGTCCCGCGTAGACCGCTTTGTAAAAATATTTGTTCTTCAAATCCATGAGCATGAGTTATCTTTCCATTTCTTTGTGTCCTCTTTAATTTCTTTCATCAGTGTTTTATACTTTTCAGAATACAGGTCTTTCATCTCTTTGGTTAGGTTTATTCCTCGGTATCTTATTGTTTTTGGTGCAACTGTAAATGGGATTAGTTCTTTAATTTCTCTTTGTTTTTTCATTATTGGTGTATAGAAATGCAACAGATTTCTTCTGTATGTTGATTTTGAATCCTGTGACTTTACTGAATTCGTGTATCAGTTCTAGCAGTTTTTCGGTGGAGTCTTTCAGGTTTTCTATACTGAGTATCATGTCATCTGCAAATAGTGAAAGTTTCGCTTCTTCCTTGCTGATTGGCATGCCTTGTATTTCTTTTTGTTGTCTGACTACTATCACTAGGCTTCTCCTACTATGTAGAATAAAAGTGGTGAGAGGGGACCTCTCTGCCTTGTTCCTGACCATAGAGGAAAAGCTCTTAGTTTTCCCCCATCTAGGATGATATTAACTGTGGGTTTTTCATAAATGGTCTTTGTTATGTTGAAGTAATTTCCCTCTAAACCTATTTTGTTGAGGGTTTTTATCATGAGAGGATGTTGTACTTCATTGAATGCTTTTTCTGCACCTATTGAAAGGATCATAGGGTTCTTATCCTTTCTTTTATTAATGTGGGGTATCACATTGATTGATTTGTGAATATTGAACCACCCTTGCAACCCAGGAATAAATCCCACTTGATCATGGTTAATGATTTTTGTAATGTATTGTTGGATTCAGTTTGCTAGTATTTTATTGAGACTTTTTGCATCCATGTTCATCAGGGATACTGACCTGTAGTTCTCTTTTATAGTGGGGTCTTTATCCAGTTTTGGTATCAGGGTAATGCTGGCCTCATAGAATGAATTTGGAAGTCTTCCTTCCTTTTCTATTTTGTGGGCTATTTGAGAAGAATAGGTATTAACTCTTCTTTAAATGTGTGGTAGAATTTGCCTGTGAAGCCATCTGGTCCTGGACTTTTGTTTGTTGGGAGTTTTTTGATTACTGATTCGATTTCTTTGCTGGTGATTGGTCTTTTCAAGTTTTCTATTCCTGTTTCAGTATTTTTTTAAAGATTTTATTTATTCATTTGACAGAGAGAGAGAGAGATAGTGAGAGAGGGAACACAAGCAGGGGGAGTGGGAGAGGGAGAAGCAGGCTTCCCGCGGAGCAGGGAGCCTGATCCCAAGACCCTGGGTTCATGACCTGAGCTGAAGGCAGACACTCAATGACTGAGCCACCCAGGCACCCCTCCTGTTTCAGTTTTGGTAGTTTGTATGTTTCTAGGAATTTTTCCATTCCTTCCAGGTTGTCCAATTTGTTGGCATATAGTTTTTTCATAATATTCTCTTATGATTGTTTCTATTTCTGTGGTGTTGGTTGTTATTTCTCCTCTCTCATTTGTGATTTATTTGGGTCCTTTCTCTTTTCTTTTTGATGAGTCTGGCTACAGGTTTATCAATTTTATTGATTTTTTTCAAAGAACTATTTCCTGGTTTCATTGATCTGTTCTATTTTGTTTTGTTTTGTTTTGTTTCTATATCACTTATTTCTGCTCTAATCTTTATTATTTCCTTCCTTCGACTGGCTTTAGGTTTCATTTGTTTTTCTTTTTCTAGCTCTTTTAGATGTAAGGTTAGGTTGTTTATTTGAGATTTTTCCTGCTTTCTGAGGTAGGCCTGTATTGCTATATACTTCCTTCTTATGACCACTTTTGCTGCATCCCAAAGGTTTTGGACCATTGTGCTTTCATTTTCATTTATTTCCACGTATTTTTAAATTTTGTCTTAGATTTCCTGGTTGTCCCATTCATTGTTCAGTAGCAAGTTATTTAATTAACCTCCCTGTATTTATGGTCTTTCCAAAATTTTTTCCTATGGTTGACTTTGTTGTGGTCAGAGAAGGTGCATGGTATGATTTCAGTCCTTACTCTGTATTTGTTGAGGCCTGATTTGTGACCTAATATGTGATCTATTCTGGAGATTGTCCATGTGCACTTGAAAAGAATGTCCATTCTGCTTTTTTAGGATGGAATGTTCTGAATACATCTGTTAAGTCCATCTCATCCAGTGTGTCATTCAAAGCCATTGTTTCCTTGCTGATTTTCTGTTTAGATGATCTGTCCATTGATTTAAGTGGGGTATTAAAAGTCATCTACTATGATTGTATTATTATCAATTAGTTCCTTCATGTTTGTTATTGTTTTACATATTTGGGTGCTCACATATGGGGTGCATAAATATTTACAGTTGTTAGATCTTCTTGTTGGGTTGTCCCCTTTATTATGATTTAGTGCCCTTCTTTGTCTCTTGTTACAATCTTTGTTTTAAAATCTAGTTTGTCCAATATAACTATTGCTACTCCACTTTCTTTTGACATCCATTTGTGTGATTAATGTTTTCCATCTCCTCACTTTCAATCTATAGGTGTCTTTAGGTCTAAAATGAGTCCTTGTGTAGGCAGCATAATAGATGGGTCTTGTTTGTTTTTTTTTTTTAATCCATTCTGACACCTTATGTCTTTTGATTGGAGCATTTATTCTATTTACATTCAAAATAATTATTGATAGGTATGTATTTATTGCCATTTTATTATTTGTTTTGTCATTCTGAAGATTTTCTCTGATCCTTTTTGGTCTTGTTGCCTTTGTTCTCTCCTGAATATAGCATGTCACTCTCTTCTGGCTTGCCAAGTTTCTGCTGAGCAATCTCCAACTAGCCTTATGGGTCTTCCATTTTAAGTTAAGGAGTTCTTTTGTTTTGTCACTTTTAAGATTTTTTCTTTCTCACTAATACCTTTTGCAAATTTAATTATAATATGTGTTGGTGTTGGCCAGCTTTTGTTGATTTTGATGGGAGTTCTCTGTGCCTCCTCAATCCAGATGTCTGTTTCCTTCCCCAGACTAGGGAAGTTTTCAGCTATCATTTCTTCAATTAAATTTTCTGCCCCCTTTTCTCTCTCTTCTTCTTCTGGGACTCCTACAATATAGGAATGTTATAACATTTGATGGAGTCACTGAGTTCCCTAAGTCTATTCTTGCATTGCATTATTCTTTTGTTCAGCATCATTATTTTCCATTATTTTGTCTTCTAGGCCACTAATTTGTTCTTCTGCTTCTTCCAGCCTGCTGCTCATTGAATCAAGCCTTTTTCCAATCTTGTTTATTGTATTCTTCATCTCTGATTGATTCTTTTTAACTCTTTTATCTCTGTAGTAAGGGTTTCACAGGTCTTCTTTTCTTTCTTAAGCCCAGTGAGTATCCTCATGATTGTTGCTTTAAGTTCTCCATCAGGCATGTTACTTATATCTTTTTCACATAGATTTCTGGCCATGGACTTATCTTGTTCTTTCAGTGAGGTCTTTATGTTGAGGGGTGAGGAGGGAAATGGTGCTGGCCAACTCCTTTGTTCCTCAAGAGTTATCTCTGTGAATAGTGCCTCTCAGAAATGTGCTCTGAGAAGAGCGAATAATCTCCCCACTGTGTGCCCCAAGTATTCTTCAGATCTCTGGTTCCAGGCTGTCTGCTCCTTGGTTGTTTGCTTGCCTTCTCTGCAGGAACAGCAGAGTGCTCTCTGGGCTCTGTCCCAGCTAAGCCCACTGCCCTTTAAAACTCCAGGCTTTCAGACCCCTGATTGAAAGAACTCACAAAATTCAGCCCCCTTTATCTTCCAAGCAAACTGCTTTAAGGAAACCTTCTCTTTGTGCATTCCCCTGTGTGCTCCTCTCTTTCTCTCCTTTCTCCATGACCATGGCTCCCTCCCCTCTGCAGCACCTGTTGTCTGTTTCTCCCCTAAACTACATCTCTGCATTTCCTACCTTCTTCCATATGGCCTCTTCTTTAGTTGTGGAGTTTGTTCTGTCAGTCTTCAGGCTGATTTCTGGGATATTTAGGATGATTTGATAGTTATCTAGTTGTGTTCCTGGGACAAGATGAGCCTCAGGCCCTCCTACTCTGCTGCCATCTTCCTCTTTGAGCCATTTTTTTTTTTTTTACATACAAAATCAGCAATTTCACATGCTTTGACCTAATGACACCTCCTTTCTCCAATCTGAGGCAGAACCCCAAAGGCTCTCTGGGTGACTCCAACCATTCTTCCTTTATCCATTCTCTTTTTATTCTTCATTTCAGTAATAAAATTCCCTTTAATTTTAGTAAGACATTCTACACAGCTGAAGACCACCTTCCTTTCCACCTCCTCTAGCATGGCATCTAGCACATCTACCAAATTAATATCCTTTGTGCTCTATTGCTCATGAGTTATGTATTTATTCTGGATCCAGAGTCAGAAGATGGGGGTTTGCTCTCTCAGTCATCAACTCCAAGTCAGATGGCACTGTGAATCTCACTCAGTTCTCTTGGCCTCTCGGTCCTCATCTTAAAGTGTTTTGACTAGACCAGATGTCTTATATGTTACTTTCATGCACTGGTTGGATTCTTGTATCTATTCCAGCATTAAAATTGTGTGATTCTAATGAACATACAGAGCCTCTGTTTAAAGTTTTTTGAAGTTGCTTACCCATGTATGTAATTTCATTTCCCCCCTTGGATATTTTTGACAATTCTTAATTTAGTTCCTATTGTGATTATAAAACTATTTGAGCTTATATGCCATATGTAGACATGTGCCTCTCTTTTAAGATGTTAAGGGTAGAAACCCTGTCCTGTATTTTGTATTCTTTATAGCATCCAGCAATAAGACTCATTATATAATTGTCAAACTACTTAATTCACAGTAAGAAAATAGACCCCAGTCTTCTTGATACATAGTAAAAGTTAGCACATGAAATGTGAGCTGTAAATTCAAAGACACATTGCTTTGAAGTTTTAAGCAACTAAAGTGCTATTTAGTAATATACTGCTTACAATATACTGTTCTAGTTAATACCCCCATGGCCTAAAATGATTCATGTAGTTTCTAAATACTACTACTTCTAATAACAATGACAACTATAATAATAAAATTAAAAGTAGTAATAGCTTAGATTATAGTAGGTCATTTTATGTAGTGCTAAGAGAAGAAGAGCTGTCAATCTATGACATGCCAGTGACTATAAGATGTATCTTGATTTCAGAGATATAAAAAAATGTGAAAAAAATGTGTCTTAGAATTGAAAAATTATTGAAGTAATAGATAAAGATATCCACATCAACAACGCTAATATTACTATAACTCTTTCTGTCTGTTATAATAGGTGCCTTACATGCATGATTTCAATTAAACCGTGAGGTTGGTGCTATTATTTCTATTTTATGAACATAAAATGAAGATTTAGGAAAAACTGACAATTTTCCAAGATTGCATGTCTAGCTAGTGATAGATTCAGAAGATGAACCCATTTCTATCTGACTCTACAGATGACCTTTTAGCAAGTGTACTGTAATCTAGGAGTTGTGTAGTTCTTTCCAAAGTAGGTACTTCTACTTGGAGATATTATTGGGTTCAGACTCTAGGTTTGCATCCTAAACACTGGTGAATTGGAATGAAAGCTTGGAAGGGTCCTATTCTACTTGTTTCTTCATACTCATGGCTTATCATTTTTCTATGTTACTAAAGTGGCTTGTTTTCTTGCTTTCTTTTTAACAAGATGCCAGGGCAATGCAGTATTAACTGTGAGATGAAGTTCAAGTGTTATAGGGATTCCCTATATAAGATTTCTCCAGTTGCTAATCAAGCAATGTGTAAAGGATTTACATCAAAGCTTCTACACTGATAATGAAAATTCCCTAATTTTATATCCTTGGAGATATAAAACATAATTGGTGCACTGTATTAAAATAGGTAATGATTAAATCTCTTGGTTGTTGATCAAGGACATGCTTTCTGTCTATAAATAAAAGATTGTAGGATTTTTGATCCAAAGGGAGAGGAAGACATATTTGTATTGTCACTTCTCAATCATCTGGGTGCTATTATTTCTTTTTCTCCCTGTTTCCTGGTGTGAAGCCCCAATGCACATTTGAGATCTTTAGTACTCTGAAAGTGAATAACTTGAGAAAGGAAGGGTATACCTCCAGTCACTTAATTTTTCAACTTGTAGCAGCTCTTGAAGAGCTTGGATGGATGAAAGTTAATAAGAACCATGTGATTATGACCAGATTACACAGATCTCCTACATAAAGCCCTAAGGTTGGTCTTCAACAAAAACAAGATGACAGATTCTGTCATTTACCAGATGGGTGAACTTAGATCACATATATATCCTGCCAAACTCACAAAGTGTGTATGAACATCAAAAAATGTATTTGTATTTTATAAAATGGAGTGTCTTGTAAGTTGCAAAGCACCTTGAAGATAAGAATTTTTATTTCATTTGCTACAATTGACCAGGTTCATTCAATTGTCAACATCACCTAGGGACAAATAGAATTACTTTAGGGCAATGTTTCCCAAATGGTTTGTGATAAAAGATAGTTTAAAAAAAATCCATTGTGGATCAATTTCATAAATATCAAAAAATTGACTAAAGAAATTGAGAAATTATATAGTACAAAATGATATAGCAAATAGAAATTCCAATTGTTTCTCATCAAATTCAACATAAAATTAAAGTGTCAAGTTGTTATAAAAGTTTCTAAATCCATCCTCCCCATTACTGTATTTATTTCATTGTAGATGAGTTATTAACATTTCAGAAACCAACACTGTTACATGTGTCACACTTTGAGTAGCACTGGACTAGGGGACCACACAATATGGTACTTAGCAGAATTACAAATTCTGTAAGACATGGTCCCCTGCCTATGCTCAATGCTGCCCTCCTTACTGTTTTTTGAAGGTTTCACCCTTACTCCCCACATCAAGACCACCAAGACCTTGGCATGATACTCCCTCTGTCATGATCATGCCACCGCTCTTTGCCTTGATAATATCATTTTTTTTCTTTAAGTTCCAGATTAAATTTTACTTCTTCAGGAAATCCTTTCTTGAACTCTCAAACTCAGTTATGTTACTTTGATACAGTTCTCATCACACCATCAACTTTTCCTTCCTAACAATATCTGTACCTATAGTTCCTATTTGTAATTATTTATTGATATTACCAACCACATATTAAAACCTCCTCAAAGTCAAGATCTATGTAAATGTCTTTCAATTTCTGAAGCCAAATATTAGCAACCGTTTGCCACATAGTAAAAACTCAACAGAGTTTCTGGGATAGGCAAGTCTAAGAGTTGATTGTACAAAAAAATTCTTTTTAAGAAAAACGAATACCTGCCCCCTCTCCCACTGTGAAGTCTTGGACACACAGGTTAAGTGTGTTACTTTTAGCATGTCAGTGACAAAACAAAATTTGCCAAAGTTCATGCAGTGAATAATATACTATAGGCTTAATTATTTTTAATATAGTCATGACAACTATTCATTGAAGTACAACTTTAAAAAAATCAATTTAAGGATTTTATGTCATTTTCACCCAAGCTGTCTAAATTTTCTTGACAGAGCAATATATTGTGGCAATGACTTTTAGTACTACTTGGTATCTATCTTACATCAGTGGTGGTGTTTATGGTAAGAATCCACAAGGCTCAATTTTGAAATAACACTGCTATTTACATCATCTCAAGAGAACCTCAGAAAACTTATTTTATTTCTCTTAGACATCTATTCCAAAAATATTTATATATGCTAGTTCTATATCTATTCATTGAATGGGTAAAGATTTCTATTCATTACTTGAGATTTCTACATAACACATACACTTACCTTGGCATGGTCAATTTAGGATATTAATTCATCATTTAGTTTGTACCTATCATAACAATTTTTAATCTAAACCTCTCAATTCACCTGATTTGCTCTCACTTATATATGGGATCTAAAAAACAAAAACAAATAAAAACAAACAAAAAACTCAAGCCCATACATACAGAGAACAGACTGGTAGTTGCCAGGGACAGAGGGTGGGAGAAATGTATAAAATGGGTAAAAAGGTACAAACTTCCAGTTATAAATAAGTAAGTCACGTGGATATAATGTACAATATGGTGACTGTGGTTAATATTACTGTACTGCATATTTGAAAGTTGCTAAGAGAGTAGATCTTAAAAGTATTCATTACAAGAAAAAAACATTGTAATTACATAAGGTAATAGATATTAACTGGACTTATTGTGGTGATAACTTACTTAGCAATGTATGTAAATATGGAATCATTACGTTGTACACCTGAAACTAGTGTGTTATATGTCAAATATACTTCAATTAAAAAAAATTAAAATGGGACGCCTGGGTGGCTCAGTCGGTTAAGCGTCTGCCTTTGGCGCAGGTCATGATCCCGGGGTCCTGGGATCAAGTCCCACATCGGGCTCCTTGCTCAGCAGGGAGTCTGCTTCTCCCTCTGCCTGCTGCTCCCCCTGCTCATGCTCTCTCTCTCTCTCTCTGGCAAATAAATAAATAAATAAAGTAAATAAAATCTTTTTTGAAAAATTAAAATGTTGTCCACAATAGCAACTAAAAGCATCAAATACCAAAGAAAAAAAAATCTGAAAAATATGTGTGTTGGAAAATACAGTAAATTATTGAGTGAAATTAAAGTACACAAACTACATGTATTATAAAATTCAACATTATCCAAATGCCATGACAAACTTGATCTGTAGCTTCAATGTAATTCCAATTAAAATCCTAGCAGCATTTCTGCTAATTAACAATACAATTCTATAATTTACATAGAAATGTAAATGATTTGCCATATCCAAGCCAGTTTTTAATAAGAACAAAGTTGGAAGGCTTAATCTACCAGATTTTTAAATACAGTATACATTTACAATAATCAAAACAATGGTTATTAGAGTATAGATAGACAAAAAGATCAGCAGAACAGAGTCCAGAAACGTACTCAAATGTGATTGCTTAATTCATGTCAAAGGTGTCACTGCAATTTACTAAAGAAAACTATGGATTTTACAATAAATGGTGCTGGCATATTTGGATATTTGCATGAATACAAATGTATCCTGAAACCTATCTCATACCATTTACAAAAATAAATTCTAAATGTAAATAGAACTAAATGTAAAATCTAAAATGAAGTATCTTCTAGAATAGCATTGTTCAGTAGAAATACAATATGAGCTACAAATGCACCTCATATGTAAGTTAAAATTTTCTAGTAGTACCATTAAAAATAAGAAAGAAACAGGTAAAATTAGTTTTAACAATATATAATAAAGTAACCAAAATATTTTAACATGTAAGGAGTAATACAAAAATTATTTGAGATCTTTAACCTATTTTGAGATTTTTTTTTTAAAGATTTTATTTATTTATTTGACAGAAAGAGACACAGTGAGAACAGGAACACAAGCAGGGGGAGTGGGAGAGGAAGAAGCAGACCTCCTGTGGAGCAGGGAGCCTGATGCGGGGCTTGATCCCAGAACCCTGGGATCATGACCTGAGCTGAAGGCAGAAGCTTAAGGACTGAGCCACCCAGGCGCCCCCTATTTTGAGATATTAACATATTTTGTGCTACATCCCCAATATCCAGTGTGTATTTTACATTTACTACACGTCTCAGTTTGGACTAGCCATATTTCAAGGGCCCAATACTCACATGTGACTGGTGGACAGCACCATTCTAGAAAAATACGCTGGTTAGAGTAGGGAAATAGTTCTTAAACAACATTGATAAATTGGACTTAATCAAACTGAGAACTGTTCATTAAGCAAACCACTATATTAAGAGAGTAAAAGTGAAAACCATAGACTTGGAGACACTCCCAATACAAAATAATTATATTTAGAATTTATCAAGGACTCTCACAAATTACTAAGAAACAGACAAATCAATAGAAAAATGGGGAAATTGTGGATTCCTAGGTAATTTTTTCTTTTTTTGTATATGTATCTTTTGTATTAAAATATGATTTTAGCCTTTACTTCTCAAAAACAGCAAAATGTTTTATTAAGAGTCATTCATTTATGATTACCTTTTCCTGGGAAATAAATAATTTTATATTCATTTTAATATTTATTTTTATATATTCCTTAAGCTTGTGGATGTATATTGTACATATAATTTTCCATAAGCAGTTTCATAATAATTTTTCTATATTTATTTGCATAGTATATATGCGCATTTATTTTTATCTATTTACATATTTCTAGTCATCCCAACATATATTTTTCATTATGAAATACCATCATATTAAAAAATCATTGCCATACATGATGTGTTTCAATCTAATGAGATTATCTGATATTATAGATTTTATATTTTAATAGTTAGAGAAAAATGTTCATCCTTCCTGCTGGTTTATTCACTTTTAAGGTAAAAGCAACATTTATATCTTAAGGATAAAAGTTTGGAAGTTGTACACAATCATAGTACAAGTAGTCAATTTAAACTAAGAAAATAACCACTTGAGGTATAGTCCAAAATGGAATTTGGCTATTTTTATTTTAAAAAGCACATCTGCTAAAAACAATGCAATTTTCCTCTGAATAATGTTAAAAATAACAAGATTTATGTGATTCTGAGTGTGAGGTCAGTATCTTGGTAACCATCATATTATAATGTAGACAATTTGACTTCACCCAGTAATATCATTTTTTCTTAGGAATACTGCACCCTAGATGCAGGAAGTGTTATAAAGTTCTATAAAATACTCAGAGGGGAAATGAAATGCCATGAGCTAAAAACAGAGGGGTACATGCTAATTGCAAGCTTAAATCAGTACCCAGTGTTTGAAATAAACTGTGAAAATTTAAAGTCTTAAATTGGCCATTTTCTAGATGATCTCATTAATATGGTGTTTTGTCACCTGGCACAATGAAATCTGAACTCAAATGAAGGAAAATAGTCCTTTGCATTATCAATCAGGTGAAATTTTCACGATAGGAAGACAAGACCCTACAATCTCGTGAAAAGACAAGTCAGAATCCAGTTCTGTACCTAATCATTTGTGTGAACCTGTTAATAAAAGTCAAAGACTTTTATGTATAGGGGCAAACTCTGAAACCATATGCATAATGGATGATAAAAATTGTTCATTTCTCTTCATCTGGAATTTTCACATGGAATATATCTTACTAACACAAATAAGAGACTTGCCATTAAATATCAAAACCTAGGAAAACTTTTGCTCAGTCGAGCCTAATGCTAGTGAAAAATTTTACATTTTACAAAATTCTTATATATCTTATCTCACTAGATTATCCTAACAAGTAAGGCACCTAGGAAGGCGTAAGATAATTAGCAGTTTATATGTATTTACGGGCAACATGATCCACCCTACATTATAACCAGGCCAAACCTGTGGTCAGAAGTATGACACTTTATAATAGAGTTTTGTTATTTTAGTTAGAATTTACTCTGACAAAACAAAACAAAACAAAGAAAACCTATATTCATATCATATAGCCTCATCTGTATTCAAACTACCTTTTCCAGATCACAAATATCAGCAGGGATAAATATGTAAGAATAGTTCCAGGAGTAATGGAATTATGCCTTGCTGTTTGACACTGTTGGAAACTCTATCAGAAGTACAGGCTCCAGGCAAGGAGGAAGAAAGCTTTTTCACATGGGGAGAATAATGATAATTGGGGAAGGAGGTTCTCATTACTTCCCACAGATACTGTGTCCCAGAGTTTCACTCAAGTGAACCTGCTCACATTCTTTATGGCATCTGAATCTCTTGACCCACTTATTAGAGAGCTAGGATCAAGAAAACAAACTTCTGAAAGCCCCAGAGGCGTAGTGGGGGAAACTAATGTTAGGCAGGTTTTGTTTTCAGCCATACCATTCATACCATGTGTCACCTGTTTCCTCCTCTCAATTTATTGATTCATTAACCCAGCATTCAAGACCTTGCTCCAGCCTTTAGGTCTGATCTGGTTTGGAATTCACTCTCATTGGGCAATTTCTTATTGTGCAACAATTCCCTTCATGAAGCATGTATGTTACACTTACAAAAACACAGGGTCCAGAGTGCTTGTGTTCAGAATATAGTGTCAGTGAGGAAGAAACCAGGGATACCATGAAAAGGGGAGAACCCCAAGGAATGCAGTAGATAGAAGAAGCAGCTATGGGTCTGGAAGCCGCTGCAAGGAAGGCAAGAGACACAAGGAGCCAGCTCAAGAACTCTGGAGCTGAGTCCTGAGAGGCAGCCAGAGGACTGACTAAACCACACTCTCTTGTTCAGTAGTCCTGGAACAGAATTTCCTTCTTCCTTCCTTCCTTCCCTTCCTTCCCTTCCTTCCCTTCCTTCCTTCCTTTCTTTCTTTCTTTCTGTCTTTGAGAGAGAGGGAGGAAGGGAGGGAGGAGAGGGTAAGAGAGAATCTTAACCAGGCTCCATGCCCATCGTGGAGCCCCGTGGGGAGCTTGATCCCATGACCCTGAGATCATGACCTGAGCCAAAATCAAGAGTCCAGTCAGATGCTTAACCAACTGAGCCACCCAGGCGCCCCTGGATCAGAATTTTTAAATCGAAGCGCGGGATCCTCCCATTACCCTGTTTGGATTTCATTTTTGAATATTGAGGCCATTAGTGTAACCTGTAAAGATCTTTTCTGATTCTGCATCTACTAATCTAGGGTTGGGTATCCTTCTGTGCTATATATTCATCATGTGCAGATCTGACCACTCTCCTGCTATAGAGAATGAAGTCATAGATAAAAGGGCTGAAACAAGAGAGGGCCAAAGGAAAAAAAAATATTAAAATTGTCACTTAAAACTTAAAAAGAGGGCACCTGGGTGGCTCAGTTGGTTAGGCGACTGCCTTCGGCTCAGGTCATGATCCTGGAGTCCCTGGATCGAGTCCCGCATCGGGCTCCCTGCTCGGCGGGGAGTCTGCTTCTCCCTCTGACCCTCCCCCCTCTCATGTGCTTGCTCTCTCTCTCATTCTCTCTCAAATAAATAAATAAAATCTTAAAAAAAAAAAAACTTAAAAAGAAATTCTCTTCATGTCCCCCATTTAGTTTTCTTCAACTTTAATGATATTCTCCTGCCCTACTGTCATTTGTTAAACTTTTATCTCATTTTTCATGGTCTCGCATCAGTCAACTCATTGAAAAGCCAAACCAGATTCCACCATGACATTTAATAGTTACATAGCATTGTCAGTAGCTTTCTTGCAAAGCTTGCTTCTGCCTTGTTTTAGATACATTCCCTTCTTTCCTTACCCAGTTGTGCACTCCATAAGGTCTGGGATTATGTCTTATCTACCATCTTACCCTGCATATACTCAGCAGAAATTTGGTGGTTTTTTTTGGTACAATGTTGAGCATCTGGGAAATATCTCCTAATGAGAGCCTAATTGTCTAAGTACTCTGGGCAGGCCTATTAAAAGCAAGAAGCAGGATTAAAAGATAAAAATACATTCTTTCCTTGGAATATACATTTTATTCCATATATTTATGGAACACAGAGACTTTTCCAGCAAAACTAGCTTTTACATTCAAATTTTCTCAGTTGAAATCAAAAGCAAAAAAAAAAAAATTGGTGCTATCATCAGCTTATTTCCTAATGTTATCTTCCTTAGTCTGATTTACTAGACTTTATGGAATTTCATGATATATGAGCTGGCTTTTCCTCTTCTCAGCTTAAATCACTGAGCAATTCAAAATATGGGGGATCCATATTTATGAGTCCTTCACCCCAAGTAGAAGAGAATTAGAGGTGACTAAAATAAATCCTTAATGTACTTTTGGAGCTGAGTCCCTCATGAAAGGCCTTACCAGCTACTCCATAAAGATTACAGTTGCCAAAATACAATCAAGCAAATAAATAGGACAGAATTCCATCCAATGTAAGGGAGGTCTCGCATATTTTATTGCACAATGTGGTTATCTATGATTTATAACCTCCCATTTTTCATTCAGAGAAAGTTGCATGTATTCCAAGAGGTTATAAACCTTGATTTTTTTTGATGCATAGTTCAATCAGCATTATTTACTACAGAAAACAACACTTGTGGGACACGTAAATTTTACTTTATCTTCACTGCCATGATAAATGATTTATCAAGCACACTACAGAGGGGAAAAACACTCTAGCTATATACAGTTGTTTGGATATTAATTTGTTCCCAAAATAAAGCTCTGGTTTGTGATAACCTGTATATAAACCTGGGTTATCCAATACGCTTGACACCATGCTGATTCTATATGCAAGAATTACCTGCCATGCTCAAAGTGATGTGAGTTATCAACCACTGAATCGTATCTTCAATTTTCTGATGGTTCTGGCTCCACCACTTGCAATTATTCAACTTAATAGGTTTTGATAATCCTGGACCATTACTTTGGAAATACCAGCTGAAAGAATCAGAAACCCACCTAACTTAACTCCTTCACTGTGTTCAAAGTAGAAAGAAATATAACTTTGTGCTTAGGGTTGACTAAGTTATCCAAGTCAGTAATATTCTACATGTAGGCATGGTATAGAACTTGAGTCACTGTCAAGACCCTCCATTCTGTTTTTTGGATCAGAGATGCTTAGATAGAGTATTTATCTTTATGCCTTTGGCTAATAATTATATTAACGATAAGAGCTATTTATTAAATACCTATTACTGTGCTGGGTGTTTAAGATTTAGTGTTTTATTTCATTAGTTCTAAGAACCTTATGTGTTGGAACTGGGTCATACTGGCTCTTGAGATCTTTTTCTACTTATCTCTGCCCAAGTCCCCATTCATTGTTGTTACTTGGTGTAATAGTCTCACCATAGAAAATGATAAAGGCTACAAATTACAGCTTTTCAAGTTTTTGGTTTAAAAGCACATACTGTAATCTCTGGAAGTGGATATTATTATTTCTATTTTATACGTGAAGTAATTAAGGCTCAAAGAGGTGAAGTATCCTTCTTATAGTCAGTATTGTCAGTGTGTAAATTTCCAACTGAGGGTTGAATCCTGGTCTATTACACACCAGAACTCAGGCTCTTCCCCATATGGGGAAATAACTGAGGCTGCTTACCCAGTCAAGCAGGGTCAGCCATTGTGAATAAACTGACTGTTCTTCAATAAATTCAACCAAACATTTACTTTCCCTAATGCTTTGGTTATGTTGAATTTATTTTAAAAATGCTATAGAGGACAAACTGATGGCTACCAGAGGGGAGGTAAGTGGGGAGTTGGGTTAAATAGGTGATGGGGATTAAGGAGTATGTGATGAGCACCGGGTGTTGTAGGGAAGTGTTAAATCACTATATTGTACCCCTGAAACCAATATTACACTGTCTGAAACCAATATTACACTGTCTGAAACCAATATTACACTAACTGGAATTTAAATAAAAACTTAAAAAAAAAAACAACACAAAAATACCCCAGAAAACAAACAAAACAAAATGCAAATAGCCAGTTATCCTAGAACAGTTTTTTGCCTAATAAAACAGATGTTTTCAATACAGGGTTCTTTTCAATGGGGGTGACAAAGGCTAGGATGAAGTATTGGCACCTTTTCCTCTTAGCGATAATGACATGTCAATCCTGATAATGTAACATTCACATCCCAACTGACAACTTTAGCAGGAACCAGGAGGGGATGGAATGGCATGAAGAAGGGATAGGTGGGAAAAAAAAATTAAAATGTATCAAGATATAAGAACAACATAACATTTTTAAAAGCATGGTAAGATTATATTTAGAAGTCTTAGTGGTTTTTCCTTCAACAGATTATCAAAACAGCAAAAAAGATCCACAGTTTTTCTCTCCACAAGAACGATACAATTCCATGTCATTCTTTATAGTGATCCAGAACGGTTTCTAAATTCAAACCATTTCACTTGTTTGACTTCCTGTCTTGTTTCTGTAATCTGTTGTTATGGAAATGACTAAGATGTCAAAACATGTTCTGTATGAACCCACAGGGGAAGGAAGAGTTTTAGGAGGAAAACTCTGAAAGAGGTTTCGAGGCAAACTAAAAACAAATTTGGACTTTGCACTTAAAAATCAAAACACATTTTTTGCTTGGTTGTGCTTTGATTTTCAAACCACTTCTCCCATGTGGACACTAATTCTCTGATTTGTGAAAGGTTCATGAAGCCCACTTTCAGTTGTTTACCATACACTCGTGAACCTGAATAAGTCAATGACACCATTTCTGGCTTGCATGTCAGGAATAGTTCAACCATTTTGATTGAGTTGACCAGCCAAATATAAATGAAATACATCAAACCAGTTATTTGGAATAATGGACAGGCTAAATGACTGCTTATAATACATGCAGTCTGTCAATATCTTTCCATTCTTTTATAAATGTAGACATGTGTTACAAAGATCAACTCTTTATCAAGTGCAAATCTCTTGTCCTGAAATGTTTATCTTAAAGATCAAATAAATTGCTACGATTTCAATATATGCTTTAAAATGAAAAAAAAATGTGAGCTTCAAAACACAATTATAAAAAATGTGTTCTTATAAATGCATTTATTCTTTCTTATTTTAGGATTTAAGGGGATGACTGCAGTAATTACATTCAACTGCACTGCTGTTTTCTGTAAAAACTGGCCAAGTTAGTCCTCTGTAAGTAATAAATCTAAATCATTGACTTCATTGCCATGGGTAGAGGGAAGAAAGATAAAGTGGGTACAAAAGCATAAGACAGCATTTTCTGGGAAATAGTCATCAGTTTGCCAGTCACTCTTCAGAAGGATAAATCCTGGCATGTCCAAGTCTTTAGAAGCAGATTCCTCTCCTGGAGACCACATCAGATGTGTAGCTGCCACTAACTTGGCAAGTAATAATCTACCAGGGTGGTCTACAAAATAATAAAACTGAGGAAGCCTAGAGTTGAGTTTTCCTTGTCAGACAAACCACTAACCCTCTGTGGCATCTTCATCTTGAACCCCAGAGGCCCATAAACTGTACACTGGTGGGGGACATATTAGGAGTATTTAGCAGGGCACACATAGCTTCTAACACAGTTCATGGCATATAGTTTCACAGTAAGTCTTTGTGCATGAGATTTAGTGAATCTTAACTTTTCTCAGGCTCCATTTATTGATCTGTAAAATGGGAATGGGGCTAAATATGACTCAAAATGTGGTTGTTGAGAAGAAAATAAGGTAATATATGTGGATGTGTTTTTAAAAATTAAGGCTACTCTTACATTTGTTACTTTATAAGTATTTTTACTTTTCCACTATTTATGGCAGCCATATATAAAATATAGACTTTCTTCACTTGGAGAGGATTAGTTACAGTAGGCGTTAGAAAAAAATTAACTTTAAAACCAGGTGATTTTGTTTTACCTTGGATTTTCCTCATGTAAATTTGATTTTTTTTAATGGAATTATTTCTGCCTTATTATGAGCTTCTGGCAGTACTACCTTAGGCAGTTTGAAATTATTGCTAGATAATTATTCTATTATTTAACTATATTGTGTTACTGCTTCCTTTACTGAAAGAATATTCTGTGGTCGTGTACCCTAAATTCGCTAGGTAATGCTTAAAATTGTCTTTGCATTTTTCTCTGTGTTAGGTGCCTATGTAATTTCTACTTATCTTAGTTTCAGTCAACTACAAATAGGTCCCTGAATAATACTGCTCCAATTCCCAAATAAGGGAATTGATCACAGGCTTAATGCTGATGGTCTAATTTGATAAATTGTAACATTAGTTATTCAATGAGCAGTCTATATTATACCACAGCAAAGTTCTCATAAGATAGGGGCAGACTGCAATTGATCTGTGCAATTACTGCTGTTGTTGCGATATCCAAGAAGTCTCCAAAAGATATTTTTACATTAGTACATAATATTAAATATTCTTGTTGAGAAAATGGATTTTCTTTAAAATAAGAAAAACCATTCCTTTAAAAAAGATGAAATGGATGTCTTTTGAATTGTGGGAAGAAGGAAAAATAATTAATATTTGTTAACATCTATGATGTGCCAAGAAATGTGGTAAGGAATTTATGTATACAGTCCTTAACAGCATACCTGGGATTATTATAATATTTTACAAAACAAAGTAATTCTCATGCAACTTAAGTAACATGATTGATTCCACATTGCTATCACATATAACTGTTCAAATAAGCTTTCAATTTTAGAATAGTGTTAGAGTTACAGAAAAGTTATGAAGATAGTACAGTTGCCATATATCCACATGCAGGTTCCCCTACTATTCACATATTAAGTTAGTGTGGCTCCTTTGTCACAACTAGTGACCCAATATTGACATGTCATCATCATTATTATCTGAAGTTCCTACTTTATTCACATTTTCTTAGTTTTTTTTTTTCCTTAGTTTTTACCTAATGTCCTTTTACTGTTTCAGAATCCCTTTAAAGATACTACATTACATGAAGTGTCATGTATCCTTAGGCTCCTCTTGGCTGTGACAGTTTATCAGATCTTTCTTGTTTTTGAGGAGTAATGTATATTTCCTGTTCCTGCCCTAGAATCAGAATTTTCTCCAAATAGTGCTAGTACCTGTTATTGGAAAATGGTACTGGAAACCAAGAACCAGGTAGGTTCATTGTTGTTCCTAGAGTGTTCCTAGAGTGTGGTTTCTTCTAGGCCCTTTCAGCTGACAAGAGCAAGGAAATACATGTGTATATACTAATCTCTTTCTCTTTTTTTAAATATTTATTTAAGTAATCTCTACAACCAGTGTGGGGCTTGAACTCAGAACCCTGAGATCAAGAGTTGTGCACTCTTCCACCTGAGCCAGTGCCCCCTCCCTGTCTTTATATACATTATATATATGTGTGTGTGTATATATATACACACATTATATATATTCACTATACATTATTATATTACCTTTAAATATTTCTATACATTTATATGTGTTTCCATATCTCTCTCTCTACATATGTACATATCTATAAATAGTTCCATATGTGCTTACAGTAAGTTAATATAACTTCATTCTGATGTTTCAAACTCTGGATGGTGAGAGGTTTTTCATTGTTGCATTGGGAGGTTACAGATAAGCAAGGTGGGAAGGCTAGAATGATCCATGAATCCACTCTAACAATGAAAAAACGGGCTCTCACCATCTACCATCAATTTACTTAATTTTTCAATTCCAGTATACATGGATAGTGGTTTCAGAATTATCAACTGTACCTCATGGAAAACAATTATACTAACTATAATATAGTTCTTATGTACTATCTTTGTAACTTTTTAATTCTAGTCTCAGAATTTCCACTTATCTATAACCTTACTTAGGTCAGCACTTTTCCTCCTACCCTCTTCAGTGAGGTTATTCCATACATTTTTAATACTGTTAAGATTTTTTTGGTCACTGTCTACATTCCATCCTGGAATCCTCTGACCTCTTAAATATATATATTTTTAAATGTTAATTCATCTTATTTAAGAAGTACCTGCACAGAAATATCCAGAAGAATGTTTGATCAAATATCTGGTCACCCTGGCTCAGCCAAGTTGACACAAAAAATAACGATCACATCTTCTATTCCTAGTTTTTTGTTTTGTTTTGTTTTGTTTTTAGCGTTTTCGTAATGAATGGGTTTGAATTTTGTCAAGTTCTTTTAGTGCATATATTAGTATGATTATGTGTTTTTTAGTCCGTGGTAGAGACTGTGTTTTTCCCACAAACGTAGATATCCTTAAACATCTCTGCTACTGATTTGCTCTCCAAATCTGGTTGATTTATGTAACCTCTAGATCTATTTCTTCAACCATAGAATTAAAGATTATGTTTAGATGTCTCTTTCAGACCCAGAAATAAGACCCCATTTCTACATATAATAACAAAACTCAAATGAAATGACTGCTTTATGTTTCATAAAGGTCATGGCCTTTGTATTTTTTATCCTCCAAACCACTCCCTGTGGTTGAATAAAACAGGTAGTATTTTCACTATTGATTGATGGGGTTATTGAAGTTCATAACAGTTATTTACATTTTCCAAGATCACACGGTTTCTAAGTGGTATTGGCAGGATTCAAACTCAAGATCTTCAGGCCAGCATGCCCAGTATTTTCCTTTTTACAAGAGCACAGGTTTATTGCCTTAATAAATAAATTAGCTCTCCCAACTTATTCTTCCCAAAACCATTCCTACCCTTGCTTAAAGCTTATTCCATACATAGAAATCAGATTGGAAGAAAAGTTCCCAGCAGCTTGGTTTCATTAAAAAAAAAAATGGGGGAGGGGTGCCTGGGTGGCTCAGGCGGTTAAGCATCCAATCCTTGATTTCAGCTCAGGTCATGATCTCAGGGTCGCTAGATCCAGCCCCACATCGGGCTCTGCACTGGCATGGAGCCTGGTTGAGATTCTCTCTCTCTCCCTCTCCCTCTGTGCCTCACCTGCTCTCTTTCTTGCTCTCAAAAAAAAAAAAAAATGCGTTTTGCCCAGAAGCCTACCTGTTCTTCCTTCCTTGTGCTGTGCTTACTACAGTTCAGTTTTCTACTGTAGATGTAAATCATATGATTATATTTTTATTTTTTTAAACACAAGTTGGCCTAATCAGCAAAAGTGTAACTGTTTTGCAGTCCAAACTGCAAAACTGGTATTAGATTGATATAATTAAATAGCAAGGGAGAGAAGGGAGAGCTTCCGGGCCCTGCCACAGGGAAAAGGAGAATGAGTTCCCAGTTCTCTGCATTTGCCATCACACTGATGTCTTTATCTCCAGCTAGCTACAAAGAACTTCACTAATCATTGCGCTTCACAGTGGTAACAGATTTATAATATATGGATCACATCCTGAGGCTGTCAAAAGAGTCTGCTAATATGATTTTAAAACAGAAATCAGGTCTATAGAGTCTTACCTCCTCACAGAAATGATGTTTCACTCTTCCACTATTACCCACATCCCATCCTGATCAAAGTAAGCATAGTTGTTCTGAGTCTGAGATTCATCTGCCTTGAGAGGAACCATGCATTTTGCCTACAGGTTTGCAGGATGTGCTTTTGCTGTAATGTTGCAATGGCCATGATTATTGGTTGTGTTCTAGAGAACTGTAAAAAATAGAAGAAAGACATCAGAAGCTTTGTGTTAATAGAGGATTCTGGGTTTGCCTGTGTGGGTGGAGATTCACCAAGAAGTAGAATTTCTACTATGCCTACTATTACTACTAAATGCCAAGTATTTAGCATATGCCCAGGATGAAGCATGGAATATTTTTCAGAAAAAGGATCTGGAGGTATGTGATGGAAAAGAAGGATAATAAACATAAAATATATTATGAACAGATAAAGGGAATTATCTGGAGATCAGACAATATATAAGGACAGGCAGTTCTTGAGAAGGAGAACCCATGTGGAGCCAGAAAGCTGTGACCCATCAAGATCTTCCCTATATGTGCTTATGGGTGGGAGATGATCATCCATGACTTGAATTATATGACAATAACCACCATCAAAAAACAGTTACCATTATTGAGTGCTGAGTGCAACAAATTCTAAAAAATATCTATTAATGCATTAATTGTCACACAAACCCTGTGAAATAATATTATTCTCAGTTTACAGGCGAGGATACTGACGTTTAGAGAAGTTGAGTGACTGGCTAACAGACATACAGACACTAATTGGCAGAAGCAGGATTCCAGAAAGGTCTGCCACATTAGAAAATTCCTGCTCTTAGGGCAAACATTGCATTGCTCCACTCTTTGAACAAATGTACAATATCTGAATAATGAGCATAATTTCTTGGAACCAATTCATACTTAATTTCATGTACCATGTTGAACATAGCATGATGAAATAGTGAAAACAAAACAAAAACAAAGAAATAGACAAACATGGGTTTTAGAATCAGAAAACTGCAATCTTACCTCCTATAAAGTGAAACTGACAAAAAAGATAGCCCAAAGGACCTTGCTTTCAGGGTAGAATAGAATTCTTAAAGCTGGCCACACTTTGGTGTATGTATTAATTTTCTATTGCCCATATAACAAATTACAACATAGTTATGGCTGAAAAGAGCACACTTTGATGATCTTATAGTTCTGTAGGTTAGATATCTGATACAGATATCAGTGTCTTTAAACCAAGATGTCACAGGGTTGGTTCCTTTCAGGAGCCTCTAGAAGAGAATCTACCTTTTGCACATTCCCTGTCTTGTGATCCCAATCTTCCATATTCAAATCTAGCAATGTTGCACGTTTCTGAACCTTTTTTCCTCAGTCACACCTCCTCTGTCCACAGCTGGGAAAGGTTCTGTGTATTGGGCCCTAACAGATGATCCTGGATGGTCTCCCCATGTCAAGGTCCTTAATTTAATCACACCTGCAAAGTCTTTTTTTGCCATTAGCAGGACATATCCACACCTTCTAGCATTAGGATTATAGACATCTTTGGGGAGCCATTATTCAGCCTATCTCAGTGTATAAAGCTTGGAACCTGGTGAACACCGAGACTGAGATCAAGCACAAGACTAGATGATAAATACAGGAAGCACTGTGAAGGCCAATATCAGAGTAAGATAATTTGCTAAACATTAAAGAGATGTGTTTTCAATTCTGTCCATCTTTCTCACCTTAAAACTATAAAAATACTCCCCTACCTAGAGCTTGATCAAAACTTTTTTTCCTATTATTCCCTGTGGGGTGCCAAAAATGTTCGAATCTGGAACAGAGAGGCACAAAGACACCATAGGTCCCTTCTTTCCAGATCCTGCACAGTTCCTCCTTCAGGCTGTGAAGACAGGGTGTCCTGGGGGGATAAATATCTGTGATAACTGATCTTGCTTGGGAATAAATGGCCTTTCAGAGTTTGGAGGGAGCAAGATTCTAAGGACAATTCTACCTGGTTTAAATCAATAATAAGCATCATATTCTTCTTCAAAGAACACCTTTTCCAGGATTCACCCTTGCATACCCATACCATATATATAAATTTAGCCTTAGAAAAAAAGGAGAGAGAGGGTTGTCACTGGAAATTGCTAATAGGGTCTACTTGAATCCTACTTCTTTTATGTTTAAAAATAACAACAAAAAGTACCCAAAGAGTTCACCTAGTAAACACGGATATCTAGTTCAGAAAGTCCTCTGAGGGAATCAAAAATACCAGATGCCCTTCAAAACATGCAAACACATTCTCTTCAAGCCACCTTCTCTTCAAAAAATGAATTGCTAACCTTTACATTTAGGGGATTCTGTGTGTGAAATACGAATGAACCCATTCAATTTATCATCCTCGAATAAACCTGTCAATGTGTCACAGAAGCAGGGAATAGCCAATTGCTGATATCAAAAGCTGTAAAAATGGTCCAACTTAGAGTTCCTAGGGAGCAACCCATTTCTGCAGCAGAGTGCAAGCAGGCAGCACAAATTATGTTAGAACAATATCCACGAGATGTTGAATTCAAAAATCCTACTTGGACAAAGAAAAAAAAAAAACCCTCATGTTAATTGAAATATCTTAATATTGCCAGCATATTCACGTGCTATAGGTTAGGACACAGATATATTCCCTACTCCCTCCAAAGTAATATTCTTCCAATTTAGGTGGGTTAACACAATTTCTGAGGGCCTAAAAAAGAGATCAAGGATGAAAGAGTTTGCTTAATGTAAGTGGAAAATTATGTTCCATCAAGACAGACGATTCTCAAAATTCTGGCCAGTTACTTTTTAGAGGTCTGTAAAGTATAGATAGGTTTAGATAACAGAACACAGAATAGTAAAGGAAAGATAAGTACCACTATGTTTAGTCAGGAAAATCTAGGTTGCACTGGGGTAAGAAATACCAAACCCTCAGTGGTTTAACACAACTTAAATCTCTTTCAATGTCTGCCATGGGATTAAGTAACTCTCCAGGGCAACTCTCTTCCATGTAGTACTCAGAATTCTAGGCTTCTGACATCTCCATTCTGTATGAGGTGCTCACTCTTCCTGTGATGGGACTCTGGAGAGATACATATTGGCATGTGCATAATGCCATTCCCAGACCATTTTCCTGAACCAGGTGCTGCAACACAGCTGGAGGACATTCTTTCAGTATAGTAGAGCTGAAAATATTGGTGAGAATTGGTCATTCTCACCAATAGACAAAATTGGAGAATTCTGTCTACCATACACAGGTAGGAAAACACATGGAGGTTATGAAGGCCACAGCATATGTATCTATTAGTCTGTGAAGAACATTACATTAGGATGTGGTGGGCATTCCTAAGGCTAGGTCCTAAGAATTGAAACATGATTCACCAACTTCCACTAGTGTAGATGTTATTTCTTTATGCACAGTTAAAGTCTTTCCAATTCTGGTGAGATGAAGTAGGAGAAATGGAGTTGTAACAACTTTGGTCATCAGTACATTGGTAAGGAAACACTGAGCCACTTACTAGTTGTATGTAACATGTTGATTATGATCCCTTCTGCAAAAAGGATGTTAGATATATTGAGTGCCCATGGGCCACAAATCTGCACTTAATATATGCCTTCTCCTCTTCCTTGTAACAATCTTGGCTTAACATCTTTTCTTGGTTAATTTACTTGCTAATGATAAATTCCTTCAGTCTTACAAATTTTGAACTGTCTTCTTTCAGGATTAGAGTTACATAGAGCTATATCCTTTTATTTTCCAGGTATTTTATATGTGGGATTCATTTTTATAATTTTTAAACATATCCAACCTATTCATCCAGGCTATGAAGGAGAACATGTTATAACTCTTCTAAATTCTAAGGAAATGAAAGTGCCTAAATCTTTCTGGGGACTTTTGCAGCCTTAATAGCAAGGTTCTCTGAGACACACACATGCCAAGAACACATCAAAAGAAGATGAGATTATCAGGAGGGACCTTCAAAGCATACATCCCTGAACTCAAAGCTGGTTCACATTTGTATCCAGGCTCATTTTGCATCCCATGATCATGCCCTGACTGATGGGAGAAAGAGGAAGCGGAGGGTTATGTGCAGAACTCAAAAGGGACTGGAATTTGGCCAGAGCATGATCTTCATCTTTCCATAAATCTTTCTGTAACATTGCTCCTTTGAATGGATATTTTGTTGTTCTTGAAAATGAGGTGAGCCTCATGATATTAGTAAGTTTTCCTGTAATTTTGCAAGCCAGTCTGGTCTCTGTATTAAATGTAAACAACTGTGAATGTCTACGATGTCTATAACAGGGAGTGTGTGTTGGAAGCACAAATGACATGTTCACCTTAGAGAGAAAGTCACATTTATGTAAGAAAACATTGTAACTACTTTCCTTCCTCATCCCTTTCTACCTTTCCACAACAAATAATTATTTAAACATTTACCGTGTACAAATTACTATGCTAGGTACAATGGAGTTTAAGAAAGACAGAGTCGATATGGTCTTTGATGTGAAGGAACTTAAATCAGATCTTGTTTCTCCAGGGACACTGTCCACCTTCTACTCCAAAGCCCTGTTGTGATGTCACAGATAGTCCTTGGAATTACCTAACATTTGTTCAAGGCCAGATTCCCTGGCAATAAAGAAGAACAAGTATGTTTCCATGTGGCTATTTTGGCAGTTCAAAATGTAGGGTCTGCAAAAGTCTCTGATTTCTGGACCTGGGTTTTTGCAAAAAATCCATAGTGCCTACATTCCCTGAACATTTTGAAATAATATGCTTTACTTTGCAAGGACAGAAATAGCTTCATCTGCAGACCACTTCTATGTATTTTTCCTTTTCTTGCCCCCTGAACACTTTAAGCAACTTTGGCTTTTAGTTCATACACCATAGAAGAACTTATTCACTTGAAATAAAAAGTGATTAACAACATAAATGGTCAATAAACATCTTACAGTCATCCCTAGGCAAAGAACATGTTCAGCCCACTTTCCCTCCACTTTCCTCATTTGGAAAGATTGACGTACTGTGAAAGCCTAGTCAATAGTTGTTAGCTTTTCTGAAAGCCAACCAAGTGAATTAGAGATACAAAGAATTCTTTGGCAGACTTTCAAAGTCCCTGATCCACTAAATAACAGAGTTTCCTATAGCAAGACATTGTTTAAGAATCATGTCATTTTCCCTTCTAGAAGACTTGCTTTCTTTAGCTATTCTTTTCTTTTTTTTTTTTTTTTTTCAGAATTTAAGAATCTATTAAAACTCAAACCAGTGTTATTGCACATGTAGGATTAGTCACACCAAGCATAGGATAGCTGTATGATGAAAAAATGACAACTTCAGAAGCTTGACAAGAAATGCAAAACGAAAGATCCTTCTTAAACTATTTTTAGCAGAAAAAGAAAAAAAGATATTTACAACCATTGAACAAGTGTGAATATGTTTTCATCATTTTCTTGACACAGTGTCTTTAAACTTGAAAAGGTAACTAGAGTGTGTGACTCCTTGCTGGGCACAGAGGGCTGGTTTGCATTTTGGCCACTTAATAAGAGGCACTACCACCTGTAGTTCATTAACAATCCACATAATGTGGCACTTAGTACTGTCATAACATGGAAGCCACAGGAAGGAACTCTTATGAAGCTGCAATTAGGGTTATTGGTTTGTATGCCAAACTATAAGATGAATTCACTAAGGACTAATCAGTGTTTTTCAGACTTTACTGTACACACCTGGGGGGGAGGTAGATTTGGTATCAGTATGGCTCAAGTAGGGTCTGGGAGCTTGTGTCCAAAACAAGCTCCTATGTAAATGTTAACGCTGCTGGTCTATACATTATCCTTGATCTATCTGAGCAAAACTGTGCAAACAGAGAAAAAAAATCCGTGGAATAGTATGACTGCGCTATCTGGTCATAAGCACATCAGAATGAGAGCTGATAGGTAAAGAAGCATAGATTTAACATATCAAGTTATAGCAGTGAACATCACTAGTGCCCATTCGTGCCCTGTCTACTGCCCAGTGAACACCGTACCGCAAACCACAAGTACTCGGGTTGTGTTGCCAAGAGTATATTGTGTAACGGATGCATCACAGAAACTCTGATGCAATTAAACATTTTATTAATTTACATCATCATCTTCTGATTCTCTGTTCACTAGGAACTTTTAAAATATAATTTACCTTCTCATATAGAACTACTTAAAAAGGGAGAATGAAGCTAATGGAGTGTGAGTGATTAGGCTGAGAATTTCTCATTGAAAATAAATGATTTACAATAGCAGGAGAATCTACTGATCAAAGAATGCTGGATATTCCAATATTTCTGACTATTTTTATTGAAAATTAACAAAATGGAATTTTGGTCAGTATCATAGTCTTGGTTGATGTATAATTGTGTGAAATGGGGAAACTTTAAGGTACTAAATAAGCAGTTTTCAGTCTGAAAAGCTCATCATTGATTGATCCTAGACCAAAATGACTGTAAAGTTCATCTGGGAAAAATAATGTTAGGACAGACAAGGGTGAGGTGAAGAGATCTGCTCTATCAGATACTAAAATTTATTATTATAAAGATATAATAAGTAAATATTTCAGTATCTATGTCACTATATGCAACATAGCTCAATGGCAAAAAAAAAAAAAAAAAAGAAAAGAAAAAACCCCATAAAATATGGCATTTTAAAACAGATTGAGAAAGACTGAATGAATAATGTGGGACAACCAGCAAGTCATTCGGAAAGAAACAAGTTTAAATCCTTATCTCACACTTTCTTCTAAAATGAATCCTCTGTGGGTTAAATGAGAAAATCATAAAAGTAATAGAGGTAAACACTTTAATTATATTGGGTACGAGGAAGGTCCTTCTAAAGATGGCATCAAGGGTAAAACTATTAAGAATGAGATTAAGAGAAATAACTCCTTTAAAATTAGAGGGTTTATGTGGTAACACTTTTACCCATACTTCTGCTATAATCAAATTATGAGTCAAATGATAAATATAAATGCATTAAAGTGAATTAGTAATGACTCTATAAAGAGCTTTTATAAATCAAGTAGAAAAAGAGAATCACCCAGTAGGAAGATGACCTAGGCATAAGAACAAGCAATTATCAAAGGAAAGGGGGAAAAAAACCAACAACCCTGGATGGTCAGTAAACACATTAAAATGCATTCATTGTCAGACAACAAGATTACTGTTGATTTGTGAAGACTGACCTATCAAATATCTTAAAAATATGCATGAGTAGGGCGCCTGGGTGGCTCAGTTGGTTAAGCGACTGCCTTCGGCTCAGGTCATGATCCTGGAGTCCCGGGATCGAGTCCCGCATCGGGCTCCCTGCTCGGCAGGGAGTCTGCCTCTCCCTCTGACCCTACCCCCTCTCATGTACTCGCTCTCTCTCATTCTCTCTCTCTCAAATAAATAAATAAAAATCTTTAAAAAAAAATATGCATGAGTATTTATGCAGCAGCTCCACTTCTAGTATGTGCTCAAGGATGTTTACTGAAATATCAGGAATGGGTGAATTTGAAAAAATAAAATAAAATATAATAAAAATATAATGCATAAGTAATTAAATTCTAGATTTTCATATATGACCAAGATATTATAAGGTTGTAGATTTACATATATATATATTGATAGGATATGTTCCTCCTATATTTTAAGTGAAAAAGACAGGGTCTATATTAGCATGCATTATTAGACCTCATACAACATTTGTTTATTTATTTGGATGAAACTTTTTTATGTTTAATTGGTTTTCTACATTCCACTATTGTAGAAAATGTGGAATCAGAGGACATCTGATTGAAGGGAAGAAGGAAAAGAAGAGAGTATCTTTATTTCTTCACACTTAAATCATGACATCCTAGGGCCTTTCTGCTTTCTCTCTTATGGAGTCTTCATTGTTCCATGGCTTTTCTTTAAGATGCAAGGTTGGACTTACAGGATAGAAAAAAATCTTTCCCTGTATTCTTCCACAAGATTTTTAGGCCATTACTTGCAGAAAATGCACAAAGTCTAAGAATAGTGCATTTCTAAATTATTTTACAAATGTCTACAGGTAATGCAAATGCTGTATCATTCAAATCAGAAAAGGGACAAAAATAATTATCATGATACACATCAGCAAGATAAAGGAATCACAAAGTCAATGTTTGGTTTTCTCTAATGAATTTCTGGATGTCCTTTTCAATAACCCATGTTAATTTTTTTCCCTATCTATATAAAAGTATTTATTCTTCCAATAATTTACTTATAATTTGGATAATACACATTTACCACTTCAAACTCTTACATATATATATGTAAAAGTTATATATATATATATATATATATATATATATATATATATATACAGTACAAAAATCCTAGAAAAATATATCAAATATTCCCAGAAATTTCAGCAGCCTGTAGGATTAAAGATAATTTTCTCTTTCATATTTCAGGTATTTTCAGATTTGTTTATAATAAATGGGAAATAGCTTTATAATGTAAAACAGTAAGGCCATTTCTGTATTTTTTTTTAAAAACCAGGAAGTACTACCAATCTCCAGTTGCTCTTTGGAGGGCTTTTTCCTCAGTAACACCTAGATACCACTGACATGTGGCTAAAAGTATATTTATTGAGAAACTCTAAAAAGCAGGTCATGAGTCCTGGTAATTTCAGCACAGGAAGTTTAACACGAAACCCAAATTAATTTGGTTCCAGATATATTGGGACTTTGTACCACTATTTCTGATACATGAGAGTGGTGGCATCAGACCCTGACGGTGAGTCAAAAGTAATAAATACTTGGTGTAATCTTAGCAACAGGGTTCTGATTCCTGGTCCTCCTCTTCTATTCTTGCACCATTTTTCTCATTTATTCTTCCAATCCACTAGCTGTATCATATTTTAAGTGTAGGTATATGTTTCTACTCCAGGTAAGTAGACAAGGATTATCGTTAATTGTCAATGTGAAGATTCCACTGGTGCTATTGGTTCAAGGAGAAAGATATGACTTGTGAATGAGGGAAAAAATGAAAATCTTTGTGGGAGAATATGATTTTATCTAGAAAATGGAAGGATAATTTCAATAAAGACAGTAGAAAAAATGGCATTCCGGCTGGGAACAATAAGGTTATTAGAGGCAGGAGGGAAAATACATGGCTTCCATATGGATTAGAGGAAAGTATCACTAGACTGTGGGCTACGGAATTTGTGAGGAAAAACTAGGAGTCCATCATGGAAAGTCTTAACTGGAAGGTCATTTATTTGACAGGTTACAAGAAACAACTGAACTTTTGAGAAAGCCTTCAGAAATGATCACAGTTCTAATTTAGTGTGTAAAAGAACATGGATTGGACTGGAAAAATGAACATTTATAGACAGGACAACCACTCAGGAAATTACTGCATTAATAAAGACGAAGTTGTGGCTAGAGATGAGACTGGATTCTAGAGTTAATGCAGATGTAGAACCAAAACAATGACAGATGATTTAGAAATGGCAGACAAGAGTCAGAGCCCTCTTAATAATGAGTATTTGGAAAAATAATGGAAATGGAAACTTTGGGGGAAGCTTACCTTAGGGAGAAAAAGTTCAGTGTATATTTGTTGAGTTACAGAGGTGCTATGTATCCCAGAAATGGCATCATTTTTAGATGGGGGAGGGTTATGAAGAGATGGTGGGCAAATAGATACATTCTGAGTGTCTTCAGCAAACAATGGTGAGGCATGAGAAAATGAACAGATGTCATAAAATGGGTAGACAGCTCTGAGCAAAAAGTCCAAGGGTAGAATATTGGAAGGTAAGTACATTAAACAGGTTTGAGGAGGCAAATAGTGATAGGAGAGATTTTGGCCTGTTTTGTTCACTGTTGGATTCATAATACCTAAAATTGTGCCTGACATAGAGAATGCCTCGATAAATACCACTGAATGAATTAATGTATAAAAGAGGTAGTTTCGTGACAAAGATGTTTGTGAACAGTGTGTGCCTAGAAGGGAAAGAAAATGAGGTCTTTTGTATTGACGAGGTCAACACTGATCTCTGAAAGACCAGATTCAGAAGAAATGAGAAAAGGCAGAAATCACACCCTTTGGTAAATCATCCTTTTGGTTCCACTCTCATATTCTGAGTAGGTACTCTATCTTTTCAAACCAGAATTTTTCTGTCTGTAACATCTAGGATCTGAGATATGCGTGACAGTATTTTGTTTTGTTTTGTTTTGTTTTTTTAGGAGGCTATTATTACCCTTGGAGTTTTATGCTTTACTGAAAAACAGAAACAAAAACAAACACACACAAAAAACTCCAATTGTGAATTAATTAAATCCTAGAAACAAAATGTCAGTTCAACATACAATTCAAAATACTAATTCAGTCCTTGGATAAAGTGGGCTTTGTCCTAAATGCTTAAACATTGATTTTGCAAGGAACAATAAATAGCCACCATGAGTGATATAGAGAGTTAATTATTTTCAGTCAGTTTCCCAAGCATTAAATTGTGAGTCTCCTCTGTGTGTGTGTGTGTGTGTGTGTATCTGGAAGGTAATGTTTGTATATGTCACAGCCTTTTGTCTATGTGCCAGATGACTGAGGAATATCAGACATCAGTGCAATTAATCTCTTTGAATAGAAGAGAAATTCATGTGGGAAATGCTTAGATTTGGGGGTAAGGTAACTGCATTCTATTTGAGAGATTTTATCTGTACCACTTAGGAGTGTGCTTTGCTTTTGTTGTTTACTCACACATTTTGGTTAGCATCACTGCATTAAAGTGCAACCTTTGAGTTCACCAGAGAAAAGTAACAAAAGCTTAGCATTAAGAAAAACATCAATTTACTCTGCAGGTACGAGCAGTATGTTTACTTCATACCCTAAAATGAATGGTTATGTGATACTTATTTTAAAGCATATTTTATTATAAGACCATAGGATAGATTTTGTTAGATTGGACACTTCGGCAGTGCAAAGGAGATGAAAAATATGTGTAAATTTCACAGACATTCACTCACAGAGGATGTGTTTGGTAGATGACTTACAGCAATTATGCAACTTTGAAAAGTAGCAGGAAACTGCAGCAGAGGAGAAAAAAAGGTCTAAATTCAGACCTGTGATCAGTTCACTTCTTTCTTACCCACTAATGTATCCACAGGCAAGCCATATAGCCTCTCTCAGTTCAGTTTGCTCATCTACATAAAAAGCCAATATAGCAGAATCACAGCAATAAGAGTTCTATCAAATATGGGTGTTTGGAAAGATAATGGAAATAAAAATTTAGGAAGAAGTTTAGCTTATGGGGAAAAGCTGCTAAATTCAATATAGATTTGTTGAATTACACAGGGGTTGATGTATTCCTGCAGAGGCATCATTTTGGGAGTGGAGACTATGGATATTCTAAGGCTTAATATAGCACTACAATAATTATTCAGCACAAACCACAGTATATACAAGTATTATGCTAGTATTTTAATTTACTTTACAATTACTGAAAAAGTAAAGAACAATTATAACCCCAGTTTTACTTGTGAGATAACTGACTTTCAGAAATCCTGACTTACTCAAGGTCATGCAGATAAATTGAATTAGGGTTCAAACCAGGGTTGCTGAGGCAAGGCTGCTAACCATTTCCCAAATGCAAGAGTACATGTGAAAGTGGTCTTTAAAGTAAAAGTACTCCCAACATAGAAAGTGATATACCTAATCAGAAGATATTGCACATGAAGACTGAGTTAGGACAACATTAGTAAGCTCTAACATTTTATTGTATGCTTCCTATGTGCCATGACTGCTTGATATGCTTCCAATTATTCACTCGTTGAATCCTCACAGGAACTCGATTGCAGGCAGTTTGGCTTTAGATTCAGAACTTCCCACCAGCCACCATGCTGCCTCACCTGTGTGTGAAGATGACGCAAATGACAGTGAGGGTTTTTGCAATGGTTCAGATGAACTGTTTTGAGAAATTTAATTTCCGGAGTAGGTTTGTGTCTTATAAGAGGAAGGACTGGAGTGCGTAGTCACTTTTTCATGGAAAAGAAGGTTCTTGTCATAACAAGTTAAGTTCTTTACATGTTTTGGTTTGATCTTATTTTGATTTGACTAACTCTGACTACCAACTGGCACCAGTTTTGTGAAGGGAAAGTGTTGCACATCTCAGAGGAAATGAGCAGCAGAAGCCTTGCCTACCATATGGCCACCTTTCTGGACATGGAAACTGAGGAGCTTAAAGTCAAACTGGTAGTTCCCTAATGTCCACCTTCAGGATCTCACTGTGCTCTTCACTCCTTTCCACAACCACTCTTCTTCCCTCTTCTTAATGAATAAAACACAGACCTTCCACTACAAATATCACAATCCTTGGTTTGTGTATTGCAGAAAACTTCAGGACTAATAGTATACATTAAAGAAAATTATAGGGGCACCTGGGTGGCTCAGCCAGAATCAGCTGGACTCTTGATTTCAGCTCAGGTCATTATCTCAGGGTTGTGAGATTGAGCCCTGCATTGGGCTCTGTGGTAACCACAGAGCCTACTTGGGATTCACTCTCCCCCTCTCCCTCTGCCCTTCTTCCACTTGTGTGCATGTGCACACAAGCTCACTCTCTCTCTCTTTTCTCTCTTAAAAAAAAAAAATTAAAATCAGGTATTTCTTTTTCGATCTTAAGGCATAGAACTTACTAAGATTTATTTACTTACTTTAATCTTTTTAAAAAAGATTTGAGAGAGAGACAGCACGAGTGGCAAGGGAGAGGGAGAAGGGGAGAGAATCTCAAGCAGACTCCACACGATGCAGGGCTGGATATCACAATCCTGAGATCATGACCTGAGCTGAAATCAAGAGTCCAACGCTTAACTGACTGCATCACCCAGGCTCCTCTTTGATCTGTTCTTATTCTTTTTTTAAAAAAGTAAACTCTGCGCCCAACTTTGGGCTTGAACTCATGACCCCAAGACCAAGAGTTGCATGTTCTACCAACTGAGCCAGTCAGACATCCCTAACTTACAAAGATTCTCTTTTGCTTGCATCACATTCACTCATTTATTCAATTATTCATTAATTCATGTGTTAATTGCATCTTTACTATGTGTCATTCACTAAGCTAGTCACTGGGAATATTAAAATGAATGAATCTCTTCTTTTAAAGCTTTATTTTGGTATTTATTTCAAAATGGTTAGTTTTGATTCTGTTTTCTATTTCTTACTTTGTTTAAATGCTATTATCATTTAGTGATTGGCAAATAAGTACATATTATATTATTACAGCATATATATTATTACATATATATGTATATATGTTACCTATATATTCTCTTTTACATTTTTTAGCCACTTTTTGCACTAAGTAGGGAGTACCACTAGATTTTGTTTTGTTTTGCAGAGAAGTTTAGGTCTTTCCTTTCTTTCTTTCTTTTTTTTTTTTTTTAAAGATTTTATTTATTTGACAGAGACACAGCAAGAGAGGGAACACAAGCAGGGGGAGTGGGAGAGAGAGAAGCAGGCTTCCTGCTGAGCAGGGAGCCCAACGCGGGGTTCGATCCCAGGATCCTGGGATCATGACCTGAGCCGAAGGCAGATGTTTAACGACTGAGCCACCCAGGCGCCCTAGGTCTTTCCTTTCTAAATTTCATCTGTTCTTTTTTTTTTCTTTAAAGATTTTATTTATTTATTTGAGAGAGAGAGTCAGAGAGAGAGAGAGCACAAGAGGGAGGAGCGGGAGAGGGAGAAGGAGACTCCCCGCCGAGCAGGGAGCCCGATGCGGGACTCGATCCAGGGACTCCAGGATCATGACCTGAGCTGAAGGCAGTCGCTTAACCAACTGAGCCACCCAGGCGCCCTAAATTTCATCTGTTCTTAAACTGCTCCTGCTTTATCTCACTCTTATTTCTTTTTAATTGTCTTCTTAAAAGATGAAAAACCCAATAGGTTTTTAACTGGTCATTCCCTCCCCTCTGAGTACAAAGAATGGTGCATTCCCCAGCAGGCTTACTCCTCTTCAGTGGTAATAGACAATGAACCCATAAAATTTATTAGGCAGAAAAGAAATCAAATATCCAAAAATATTTTACAACTCCCCAAACTGGAATCTACCCTAAACTGCCCTAATAAGGTTGTAAGATTTTTGTTTGTTTTATTAAACTCATTAGCACTGGAATTTTGAGCAGGTTGAATCAACAGTGGATCAGTAATGGGATTTGGGAATTCCTTGCTCTTATTTCATGGATAGGGAGGGTATTCGGAGCTCTGACAAAGCATGTGCCAACGTAGGAGGCACTCAATAGTGAGCTTTGAGAATTGTTTCCACTTGACTGCCCAGATATTGTAAAATCTATAACTTCCATGATGATTTTGAAGTGGCAGAACTAAGGAACATGTGCAAAATTTACCATGATTTACAGAGCTTTTAAAGCTAATGTTTCACAAACTAATCACTTCAGAGATGCACATTTTCCCTTCCTGAACACAAACTAATCATGGAAGATTTGGGACTTCTAGTACTTTTTGCTCTCTTCTCCTTATCCAGCATGTGAAAGAAAAATTGCCTAAGATGCACTAATGTACCTGGTGACACAATTTTGTTCTTCAGGTAGAGATATTGGTGCTTCTTTTAGATGGCCTATAGATACAATGTTTTCCAGACTAATTTAGAAGTCAACTTGACCTTTAAGACAACTGTCTCCAACAGCAATGGGAAAAAAATGAAGAGAAAGCTATATGACTCCTTTAATGTTGGTTTACCTGTAACATTAAGAAAAGCAAATGGAACAATTAGAAGAGATATAGGGCATGATTGTTTTCTGAAAAAAGGTTGAATTAAAGGATGTGTTAGCAAAAGCTTAGATGGTACAGATAGCCTATAGACTTAAAAAGATATTATACATCAATATGTGTGATGTTTTCATAAATCTCAATTGCCTTATAGAAAGAGAGAGTGTTAAAGATGGAGAGAGCTTAGGGATAACTGAAAAATGGGAATGCATTCTAAATGTTGAAGGACCTGCTCTCCTCAGAAACCAAGCAGGAAGAACCCATGTCTCTGGATAATAGGGTTGGTTGTCTCTTTACCACCTAGATGTTTTTAGTCCCATGGTTAATAATCGTACAACTGACATCCAGTATGTCAAAATTAGCCAATTTGGGTTATTTATAAAATGATAATAATAATGTTTATCTCTTAGATAGACAAATGCCTTTAAAGGGAAAGATATAAATACTGTTAACCTTAGGAATTAATAATAATGGGCTTTCTGGTCACACAGGTGTCCATTACATATGCATTGGAACTACAGGTATATTAAGACAGCCTGGAAGTGGATGAGAGAAGGGTTCCGATACCTAGTGGCAACCTAGCGCTTGCTGCTAATAAATGCAGACTTCCTGCCTCATCATATATTGCTTCCTTTCTGTAGCTCATCTGGGACTTATCTGGAGTTCACAGAATGGGTAAAGTGCCCCAAACTGCATTAAATTATTTTCAGTGTTGCTGTTAACATGGGGAAAGAGAGCCACAATTAAGTTAACCCAACTCAGGCCAAGGTGGGGCAGAAATAATGAACTCTCTGACTTATCTGGAATTGCTAAATTCAGTAGCATGAGCTCTACATTCAAGAGAAAATGTATTTTTCCCCTGGACATGGAGAAATGAATATTTCACTAATGAAAACTAGGGAAATTCTGGCCCTGATTTCAAATACAAATCACAATGCTGGGCTGTTGTGAAGTTTTGTGTGTAAGTTTTAACTATCTTGTGAAATTCTAGGAAGGTGTACCACCATAATTTATTCTATTTGCCACACTGTATGAATAAAACACCCATTTTATGAAATAAGTGGGGTGAAAAATAAACCATCCCAAATGTCAAATAATCAAAATGAGTATACAATTTATGAGTTGATTTAGAAATGATTATGACAAATGAACCATATAAATAACACATAAGGAGGAAATAAGGCTTAAGACATAATAAGAGGAAGGTACCCAATACAGACTATAACAAAACAACTATGCAACCTAGCTTATGCAAAATGAATGTGGATCCATAAAATTCGCCCATTTGACTTACTTTCTGCAAACCTAAAGTCTGTTCAAAGCCTTCTCAGTGTTGTTTACTCTTAGCCAATCTAAATGACTACACTGTGTTCTAATTTAGGCAGATTAAGCATGTTCAAATAAATATAACTTGAGTAAAATATATATTAACTGGAGAGCACTGCAAACTCATGACCATCTATTTTTAAATTCTCTATATTATAGGGCGCCTGGGTGGCTCAGTCGGTTGGGCGACTGCCTTCGGCTCAGGTCATGATCCTGGAGTCCCGGGATCGAGTCCCGCATCGGGGTCCCTGCTCGGCGGGGAGTCTGCTTCTCCCTCTGACCCTCCTCCCTCTCATGCTCTCTGTCTCTCATTCTCTCTCTCTCAAATAAATAAATAAAATCTTTAAAAAATAAATAAATAAATAAATTCTCTATATTATAAATGATATTCTTTTGGCCTTTTGTCATCTATAAGAGTATACATTTCCAGATAGATAGGCCTTTAAAAAAGTCTTATCTATAAAATTTGCTAACATTAAAATTGGGTCCTATTGGTCAACATATCTCTTAAAGCATGTTTATGTTTTTGGAACTTCATGTGTAATTAAGACGTAAGAGATTATTGACAAAATTCAAGCTTTGATATTTTTCTGACAAGATGATCTTTTAATTAATATTGCTATGTGAATATTTAAACTCCACTGAAGTGGGGACTCCATAAGACAAATAAAATTATACTTAAAAGAAATACACCTAGATCTAAGTACCATAAGACATTTCTAAGTACCACAGTACATCATACCACTGACATTTTCTAAGGCATAAATTAAGATCTTACCATGTTTCTCTGGTACAGTTGAAATTTTCACAAAAAAATTTGGGTGTGCCTACTGTATGTAGAAATTGTATTCCCATGAGAGGGAACAAAAATAGAGGTTATAAATTTTTAATGAGTCATTAGATGTACAAAGATAAAATGTATTAACTTTTAAGGAAAAGACTGAGAACCAGTTAGGCTCTAGTTACTGTGTTAGATCCTGATATGGGACAGCATACAAAAGCAGACATTGTATAGGCCACTACCAAATTTATAGTGGTGTAGATGAACATGCATAATATATATATAAAAGTAAATCACAGCTGTGAAAAGCAGTATGACAGAAAAGTGCAAGATTCTTTGAAAGCACATGATGGGAAGAAACTGACCTACTTAGATTATAGAAGCCTTCCCTAAGGAAATGATAATTGAACGGAGATGTGATTTAAGAGTTCAAGTGAATTAGGTGAAGGGGGCTGGTGAATGGTATTTTAAGAGCAGGAACTGAATGTGAAAAGGTTCATAACAGAAGGAAGCAAGGTTAATTAGAAAATATGAAAGAAGATTTTTGTGATTGTATCACAGAGAGGGGGAAAGAGTTCTCTATGAAGGAAGGTGGGCACCAGGCCATGCAAAGTCAATTAGGTTACGTTAAGGATTTCAGTTTGCCCTATGACCACTGGGAATCCCTTTAAAAGTTTTGATAGGGGGTAGCCAGATTTGCTTTTTAATCTGGAACCAATCTGGTGATAAATTGAGGTAAACACAAAACAGGGAGTATGGAGACCAATACATGGATGGCTACTATAGTAATCTAGGTAAAAAATAGTGTATCTTGGCAAAGCAAATGGAAACCACCCAGATTTGGTGGTGGATTAGATATAGGGGTAGGGCAAAAGGAGGTGTCAGACATGGCTTCCCATTTTCTAGTTTTCTAAATAATCTAGTTTTCTAATTCCCTCTTTGAGGGAAAACACTTATTCACTTGATTCTAAAAATGCCTAGTGAAAAGGGGAGAAAAAACTGGTTCCTGTACCTAGACCTTCATCCTCATTAAAGATTAATCTGCTTTGGGGACACCTTGGTGGCTTAGTCAGTTAGGCGTCCAACTCCTGATTTCAGCTCAGGACATGATCTCAGCGTTGTGGGATCAAGCTCCACGTCCGGCTCCATGCTCAGCACAGAGTCTGCTTGAGATTCCCTCTTTTTCTCTCCCTCTTCCCCTCTCCCTACTTGCACTCTCTATCTCCCTCTAAGATAAATAAAATCTTAGAGGAAAAAAAAAAAAACATTAATCTGCCGTTTGGACAGCCACATCCAAAAGAATGACACTTTCTTACACCCTACACAAAAATAAACTCAAAATGGATTAAAGACCTAAGTGTGAGACCTGAAACCATAAAAGTCCTAAAAGAAAAGATAGGCAGTAATATCTACAAGGTCAGCTACAGAAACATTTTTCTAGATATGTCTCCTTTGCCAAGGGAAACAAAGGCAAAATTAAACTATTGGGACTACACCAAAATAAAAAGCTTTTACACAGCAAAGGAAACCATCAACAAAACAAAAAGACAACCCACCAAATGGGAGACAGTATTTGCAAATGATATATCCAATATCCAAAATATAAAGAACTTAAACAACTCAACACCAAAAAAATCCAAATAATCCAATTTAAAAAATGAGAAGGCATGAAGAGACATTTTTCCAAAGAATATATGCAGATGATCAACAGACACATGAAAGATGTTCAACATCACTAATCACCAGAGAAATGCAAATCAAAACCACAATAAGGTATCACCTCACACCTGTCAGAATGGCTAAAATCAAAAACAAGAAAGAGCAAGTGCTGCTGATGATGTGGAGAAAAAGGAACCCTCTTGCACTGCTGGTGGGAATGCAAACTGGTGCAGCCACTGTGGAAAACAATATGGAGGTTCTTTGAAAAAATTAAAAATAGAATTACCCACAGAATACAAAAGCAGTAATTCGAAAAGATACACATAACCTTATGTTTACTGAAGCACTATTTACAATAGCCAAGATATGGAAGCAACCTAAGTATTCATCTATAAGAGGAATGGATAAAGAATATATGGTATGTATGTATGTATGATGTGTATGTGTGTGTGCATACACAGATATATATATATATAAAATGAAATATTACTCATAAAAAAAGAATGGAGTCTTGCCATTTGTAACAAGATGGATGGATCTAGAGGGTATAATGATAAGAGAAATAAGTCAGAGAAACACAAATACCGTATGATTTTACTCATGTGTGGAATTTAAAAAACAAAGCAAATGAAGAAAGAAAAAAGTGATGAATAAAAAAAAGAGTCTCTTAAATACAGAGAACAAACTGGTGATCACCAGAGGGGAGGTGGAGGTGGGTGGGTGGGAACAGTGAAATAGGTGAAGGTTATTAAAAAGTACACTTACAGTTATGAACACTGAGTAATGTACAGAATTGTTGAATCATTATACTGTACACCTGAAACTAATGTAATGCTGTATGTTAATTATACTTGAATTGAAATAAATAATGTTTTAAAAAGATTAATCCGCTTTTAACATCTTTCTATTCTCATATTAAACTCCAGCTTATAAACTCTTTTTTTTTTTTTTTTGGAAATGTGTTCAAAATTGATCCAATTTTTCCATTTTGTTCATAAAATTTAAAGAGAATACAAGTGATTTTCAAATGCAGACAGTCTCTTTCCTTAAATTATCAAAGAAAAATAAACATCCTAGTTAAAAATAATGAAGGTCTCTTCGTTTACATAATGTGACACAGCCATACCTGCCCACATATAGGCAGTTACCTCCAGTGTTGAATTTCATATAGTTAGGTTGCCTCAGTTGGCAAGCTCCTGTCAAAAGTAAATACGATATACAAACTAGGCAGGAAAGCTCTTCCTTACCCAGAAAGTGGTGTTTCCACTGCTGTCTGGGCCAAATTATTTCTTTTTACAGTACAATTAAAAACTACTCCATGAACATCTATATAAAAAATGAAAAGTGTCAAAACTTATCAAGTCATTGGCAAGTGGCTGGTCATCCAAAACAGCATTTAGACTACAAAACTGTTTATATACTGGTTTTGAATAAATTAATGCAAACATATCAGAATGCTGGAAGTAAATTAGTGCTCATTTATAGTGACTGGTAGGATCGCGTATATCTTATGGCATTTTGATTTTCTCTGTTGCCCTGTCTTCAACTTTACTTTCCTGTCTTGATTCTACCATGAAAATTTAATGTTTACTTATAATGTGTCTTGTGGGAATTAAAAAAAATCACTGTATAATTTTTAGTTAGAATACTCTGAAGTCCTTAATGTGAGGTCCTGTAATGTCACTGGGGCACTCCAGTTAGCTAGCATTATTTGAAATTTATTTTATCAGAACAGCACAGGAGCTAATATATTTTCCCAATGCCAAAGCCTTTATGTTGCATTTGGGTATACAAGTGAGCTGGTAAACTACACAGGGCCAAATAAAAGCTATCACCTTTTACGTAGAAAATGTGTATTTGAATGTATGCTTCAAAATATATGAAGAGAAGAGTAAGTGCTGGAAGATGAGAAATATACACAAGGGATTCCATAAAGGAATGGCTCTTGCATTTGTAGCTTCCAGTCAGTAACTAGAGGTCAAGTCCTCTACTCCTATATTCTCATTTATAGAATATATATAAGAACATGTAGTCTGCTTACTCTTAGTCTGTAGCAGGGTTCAAAATAATATAATTTGCATAGGATTAGACAAAAACATAATAAATATACATTTCATTAGTACTCATCCTCCTCTGTAGGGCTGCCATAAGAAAATACCACAAACTGTGGGGCTTAAACAACAGAAATTTATTTCTCCATTCTGGAGGCTGGAAGTCCTTGGATATTGGCAGGGTTGGTTTCTCCTTAGGCCTCTCTCCTTGGTTCACAGATGGCAAATTTCTGTGTCCTCACATGACCTTTCCTTTGTGCATGCCTTCCTGGTGTCTCTTCCTCTTATTATATGGACACCAGAGGTCTTGGGTTATGGCCCCATACTTATGACCTCATTTAACCCTATTGCCGATTTAAAAGCTCCATCTCCGAAACAGTCACACTGGGAAATACCTTCAACATATGAATGGGAGGGGGGCCAAATTCAGTCCATAAGTAACACCCTCTTTCCTATTTGTATTCTTCAGTGTACACTTTATATTCAGGGAGGAAACCATCACATATTTTCCCTCACAAACTGATTATAAGAAAACCTCAAAGCCTATGCATTGCTGAATGAAAACGGGTATAGCAGAGTTTATTTCTCTTCCTTTGTCTATCTGAAGTAAGAATTAGAGAAGAACTATCCATGGTAGACTTGCAATGGAGATACAGCTGCTCATTTAGTCCTGTTCAGAGCCAAACACACTACGACATGCTATTTCTTTGTATCTTTGAAAAATAAGGCAGGTGTGTTACAATTAAGTGTAAAAAAAAATGTACCCAGGAAGAATAACACAGTAAGAACTCTGCTGAAGCCATGCCAACAAACTGCTCTCCTTTTCCCCATGTTTCAACAGTTGCATATTTGGAGTAGACCAAAATGAGAGTCTATATTTAGCAATGGTACACAGAGTACAATGTAATAAACCTAAAATTATTCTTTTTGATCTAGGGTAATTTCAGTAAGGTGGCACATTATAATTATAGACAGCCTATAGTGTTGTTGTAGTTTAGAAAATGTTCTCTTTTTAAAATCATATTAATTGTTTAGTTTTTATTTTGGAGAAGGAAAGTTACTTTTCCTCTACTTCAACTGAAGAATATATGCAGGTATTACAAACTAATGTGGGCTTCTTCCAGATGGTCCCTGTATTTTCACATTTTTATCCAACCTTGGAATCTCCACATGACCGCACACAGGCTCAGAAACCCTGAAGTTATAAACATCTAGGACACAAACAGAGTGATCTAATAAGAGGGAATCTGGATGCAGATTTTTGTAACTGGTGCTGAGTAGCAAAACAAAGTCTGAACAGCGGCAGAAAAGGAAGTGATCTTTTGAGTGACTGATTGATTTAACTGATAACTTTATTCCAGAAGAAGATTTAAGGTGGCTTACAAGGATATGTAAAGCATAACAAGATATAATAAAGACAAAGATGGAAGGGAAAGAAAAAGGGAAAACAAATATGAGAACAGAAAATGAAATGAGACTAAGAAAATGGCCTATCATACTCATCTTTACACCTGCAAGAGCAAGCACATTTGGGCTAAGCTTTCCAGCAGCCTAACTTGAAGAGGGAGACACAGTCACACAGTTCATAGTCTCAAAAAGATAAACCAAACCAATTAATTGCTCATGAGAAGTACAATTATTTTTGGTACTAAAATTAGACAATTTCTACTGTGGATACTCATAAAGGAGGCAAGGTATGACTTGGCAACATCCTGTTAATAGCTTATAAAACATCTTCATTTCCAGCTAGAACATGTCAAAGAAAGATCCATTGAAGAGAGAACTGCTTGCTTCTTCAGGGAGCCTTAGATACTATTTTTTTAGATGTCTGACCTGGTTTACACCTATTGTCTCATCGTAATTAATACTAGCAGCAAATACACTCTCAAAAATGTCCCAGTTAGGATAACAGATTATAGGCTCCCTCTATTTAAAAATTACGTGTCTTCTTTTTTATGGCAAGATTTATGTGACAGCCAAGTTGCATAACCTTTTGACACTCCAAACTCCTCATATCTAATATGAATGATACAGAGAGTAACTGTCATTTAAAAAAAATTTTCCTGGGGTGCCTGGGTAGCACAGTCAATTAGGTGTACGACTCTTGGTTTCGGTTCAGGTCATGATCTCAGGGTTGTGGGATCGAGCCCCGCATCAGGCTCTGCACACAGCAGGGAGACTGCTTGGGATTCTCCCTCACCCTCTGCTCCTCCTCCTGCTCGCTCTCTCTCTCTCTCTAAAATAAATAAATGAAGCTTTAAAAAAAATTTTTTTTTCTCCATGTATTAGTTTGCTAGGACTGTCATAATCACGTGCTACAGACTGGGTAGCTTAAATTATTGAACTTCATTTTCTCTCACTTCTGGAGGTTAAAAGTCTGACATCAAGGTGTCATCAGGGTTAGTTTCTTCTGAGACCCCTCTCCTTGGCTTGAGGTTGACCATCTTTCCCCGGTGCCTTCACATGGTCTTTGTGTGTGGGTCTGTGGTCTAATCTCCTCTTCTGATACAGATACCATTCACATTGACTAGGGCCCACCCATAGGACCTCATTGTATTTTAATCCCCTCTTTAAAGACCCTATCTCCAAATACAGTCACATTCTGAGGTACTGGGAATTAGGATTTTAATTTAGGAATTTGGGAGAGAAAACGATTCAGCCGGTAATGCTTAGCATATATATTTATTTTCCTACTCTTGCTGAAGAATATTTTACATCAGATTTCAAACGGAGTGATCATAAGAAAGCTATCTACATTGCTTTCCCCATTGTACTGACAGAGCACACAGTTTCTACTAAGGTTCTGATTGAAATTAGACAGATAGTAGAATGTGCTCCATCCTCTTTGAAACACTTGGTTCTAGTGTAGTGGGGACAGGTGTGTAGGTTCCCACTTTACACCCTTAACTTTTATATCCTACATATTTCTCTGTATACTTTCTGATTTACAATGCACTGCTCCATTTCCCAAACACACTTTGCTCATTCATGTTTCTGGGTATTTATTTCCCTTTAATTTAAAAGTTTTTCCACTGCTGTAGAAATCCTACATATGCTCTAAATGCAAGATTAATAAGCGTCCCTGATTCAATCCTTCATAATTAGTTGACCTTTCCTCTGCATTATGCTACAGTTAGCTATGCTTTTATAATATCCTTACTAGACTGTAATTCCACGGAGATAAAGATTATGTCTTTTTTATTCGTACACCTCTCTTCTCTGATCCACCTCTCTTTCCCAATTTTTCTCCTTAACCCTGGGTATGTATTATAGCATTTAATGCCCGGCCCCATGCCCAGTCTATGGTTACTGAATAAATCAAGTGACCAACAAGAGATATTTGCTGTCTATGCACTATGTTTAGCATTGCTTTACTCCAAGATAAACATCATATTCTCCATGGGGCATAGTAGCTTTTTTTCTGTCACTGGAAAACTCATGACATTTGCATTTGTGATTTCCTCAACCTGGAATGCTTTCCTCCCAGGATTTCCTCCCTAATTTTAATTCAGGTCTCAGTTCAATTGTCACATCTTCAGTAGCCTTTCCCTGATCACCCTAGTTAAAATAGTCTGCCTGTTAAGTCATTAGTCTGCTTTATTTTTTCATAGGATTCATGACTACCTGGATTTATTTATTTATTTAGATTTATTCCCTAGGATGTACTCTCAGTGAGGACAGGGCACTGTCTATCTTTTCATTAGTATGTCTCCATTGTCTAAAACAGCATATTGTAGGTGCTTGAAAAATGTTTGATGAATGAATGAGAAAAGTTTACATTTCATGTTATTATGTACCTCAGAAAAGATGATACATATCCTTCTATCTTTATTTCATTTTGATGAAAAACATGTTATCAAAGTAACAATGGTAAATATTAAGTTCAATTAATGAAGACAAGGCTCATTCAAGCAAAATAAAAACTGATAATATTGTCATGAATATGCATCCCAATACTCTGAAAAATTACCCTATAGATATGGAATAATGGCCTGCTCACCAATACCGCGTGTGTGTGCATGTGATTAAAAAATACTTATGCACCAAAAGCACGAGCAACAAAAGAAAAAATAAAATGGACTTCATCAAAATTTGAAACTTCCATGCATCAAAGGACATTATCAAAAAAGTAAAATAAAACCTGCAGAATGGAAAAAAATATTTGCAACTATATATCTGATAAGGGTCCAATTTCTAGAATATATAAAGAACACCTACAACTCAACAACAAAAAGACAACTCTATTAAAAAAGAGGCAAAGGACTTGAATAGACATTTTAAAAAAAAGATAAATGGCTGGCAAGCACATGAAAAGATGGTCAACATTTTTAGTTCTTAAGGAAATGCAAATCAAAACCACAATGATGTACCGTTCTACCTCCACTAGGGTAGCAATGATAATAATAATGATAGATAATAACAAGTATTGGCAAGATGTTAATAAATCGTAAGCCTCATACATTGCTGGTGGGAAGGTAAAATGTTTCAGCCACTGTGGAAAACAGTTTGGTGTTTCCTCAAAAAGTTAAATATTAAATTATCATATGACCTCAAAATTCTATTCTTAAGTATATACCCAAAAGAACTGAAATTTATTCAAACAAATACATGTACATGCATGCTTTTAACAGCACTTTTCCTAATTATAAAAAAAGCCATGGAAACAGCCCAAATGCCATTTATGGATGAGCCTCAAAAACATTATGCTAAGTGATAGAAACCAGACACCAAAGGTCACATATCATATGATTCCATTTATATGAGAAATCCAGAACAGATAAAGCAAAAAGATATGGGGCACCTGGGCAGCTCAGTCACTTAAGCATCCAACTTTTGATTTTCACTCAGGTCATGATCTCAGGGTCGTGAGAATGAGCCCCATGTCTGGCTCCGTGCTGGGTATGAAACCTGCTTGAGATTCTTTCTTTCCCTCTCCCTCTGCCCTCCTCCCCTCCCTGCTCTCATGCTTGCTTGCTCTGAAAGAAAAGAAAAGAAAAGAAAAGAAAAGAAAAGAAAAGAAAAGAAAAGAAAAGAAAGAAAAGAAAAGAAAAGAAAAGAAAAAGAAAGAAAGAAAAGAAAAAATGTAGTTTGCTGGTTGCTTAGGGCTGGAGGAAGAAGGGATTGGGAGAACCTTTGCAATGGATAAAGGGTTTTCCTTTGGAGTGATGAAAATGTTTTGGAACTAGAAAGAGGTGGTACTTGCACAACAGTGTGAATATACTCAATGCCACTGAATTGTTAACTTTAAATTAGTCTATATGTTATGTGAATTTCACCTCAATAAATTATTTTCAGAACTTATGGTTCTGATTCTTTTGGATAGCAATATTTAATTTACTTGACATAGACATTAAATATGTTTCCTATATTGGATATAAACTTTGTAATATATAAATAATTATGTAAAAATATATACTACTTAAACCTATAACACCACTCAGTACAAGTTTAGTTGTATTTAGAGAATGAGAATGTTCTTTCCTTTTTGGGCTGAGAGAAGATTTCCTGTATTACAAAGAGATTTGTCTATTTAATTTCTTATCTCAACCTCCAGTAACCACAGCATTCCCTTTTGAACAATATTCAAAACTCATAATAGGCACATTAGGACATTCAACATGATTTTCTTGATCAGTAAGTATTCAAATGAGGTATTTACAATTAATTATTGAATTCTTCTCACTAGGTATTCTTTGGATCATTAAAGAAGTAATCCCATTAGCTATACCAAGGTATCTCCATGGAGACCCCACAGGAACTAGTACATACTGAGATTGGATGTCACACTAAGCTATAGTAGCCCTGGAGGCCAATTCAGCTTTGAATTGATGGGCTTTGGCCACATCAGCTCTTTGACCCAAATTGCTCCTCAATGTGAGAACAGGTGAAGATTGTGAATGGCTCAGTCATTTCTCAGTCTGCGGTCTCCGTAAGGAGATAGCTATAATGAGCCCCACGTATTCTACATAAAACATTCCTATTACGGGTTGAAGGGTTGAACTGTCTCCTCCTCAAATTCAGACACTGAAGTACTAACCCCCAGTACTTCATAATATGACCTTGTTTAGATATACTCTCTGCAGAGGTAACAAAGTAACGTCATTAGGGTGCACCCAAATCTAATATGACTGATGTCCTTATAAAAAAGAAAAATTTGGACAGAGATAGAGGAAAGATGATGTGAAAAGACATAGACAAAAGACAGACACACACAAGTCAGGGAAAGAGGCCTGGAGGAGATCCTTCCCTCATACCCTCAGAAGCAATCAACCTTGCGGGCACATTGATTTTGGACTTCTAGGCTCAGTTTCTGTTGTTTAAGCTACCTAGTCATTGGTGCTTTGTTATGGCAGCCCTAGCAAACTAATACAATTCATAACCCCTTTTTCACTTGCCCATTTTCCTAGAAGGACTGGAAAAAAAATAACCTTAAACTTAATATTCCTTTTCTTTGCCTTCATTATGGTAGAGGAGTCAGAACACTGGTCAATAATAATTGGTTTCTACTAAAAAGATAATAAACATAAGTTAAACTTGATTCAGCAAGATTAAAGAAGTCATCTTTGGGGAGAACTTTATGGAAAACTTGAGCTTTCCTCATAAAAGGAACATATGTCACTGGCTCCTGTCCTTTCTATTTTCTTCTTGCCTTGAACCAGACAGGCAGTCAGGAGCTTTAGCAGCCACCTTGGCAGCATGAGGTAAGAAACTGGCACATTGAGGATATTGGAGTGCTAGTACCTAAATGTCCTGGATGATAATATCATTAAGCAGCTGCAAGAATACTTTACTGACTGCCTCAATATGCTTGATATAGACAAAAATTAACTTCTAAAATAAAAATCACTCAGTTAAGCATTAGTTAGCCAGTCAATAGTTTTCCTGATACATACTCTTAAAACACTTCCCCAATGAAATAAATGAATATACATCTTAATTTGCCCTCTTTTTACTCAACCATGCTTTCATCATATCCCCTTCTTTGTCATTACTTAAAAGGCTCTGTATATCTAACAAGTAAACCTAAATGAATAAAGCTATTTGTTTATTAAAGCTGGAAGAGAACACTTTCAAAATCATGGCAATAATTATTCTTCAAAATAGGACGTATGGGTACTTTTTTATTCCTTATGCATTCTGTATTTTCTAAGTTTTTTTAAAGAAACTTTATTTTCCATCAATCTTATTCCTATTTTCTATTTAAGACTCCGTGGAAGTACAGTTTAAGACCATTCAGCGGTTTTCCTACCCATTCAGTGGTCTGAACAGCAGGAGCTGCAGACCAGTCCTCAGTAGGGAACTGCTGGGTAGATTATCAATAGTACCTGCACATCTTCAGACAGACTGAATAGCAATAAATTCAGGAACTGGTGTGGTCCATTCAGCCTGCAATCCTTAGTCATAGCTTTTCAGGTTTTCAACCTCCTCAGAATCTCTATAAAAGCAGAGATCAGGCATGACCACCCACGGGTATTCACCACAGATGGTGCCACACATGCGCAGAATGTCAACACCCTCCACATTAGACTTGCTAACTGAGCACTCTTGTTGTGGTTCCAGATGGCAATGTCCACATGGCACAGAGCAATGGTAGGCAGGTTAATATAAGCTGCCTCTGTGAGAGGCTGGTAGTTAGCTCAGGGATCTCCCACAAGGCTGCCTGGATTTGGTTAGTAAAGTTTCCAGGAGTGAAGTGGCCAGCAATAGGAGGGTCTTTAGTGGAAGCAACAAACTGTAGCACTGGTCACTGACCAATGTTCGTGGATGATATCACACTGACATCAGCCAAGTTTTCGATGGCAGGAATAGCACGAGCTGCTAGCAGAAGCTTCTCCCAGGTTCTCTTGAGATTTATGATGTAGATGCATTTTGTAGATGTACTGTTCCACTTGAAAGTCAATATTGGTGCCAAGGTTCCTGCTACACGGAATTTGCAGACATCCTCCTCCCTCATTTGCCTGATATCAAGGGCTCCAGACACTGTGAAAGTTTCCCTTTAAGTTACGACGGGAACGCAGAACAACGCCATATGGACCCCTCTCTGGGTAAAGTTCCAAGGTTTTTTTTTCAAAAGTGGCATATATTGCTTTTTAAAATTAAAATAAAATAAACAATGTTATAGAAAAAACTAGAGCAATGTTTAATTCTATGAATGGGGGACAAAATAGCAATTACTGATTTAAATATATTAGTTTTTATATCAGACAATGATATTTGCTTAAATATTCACTTATCACTAAAATATTTTCCATCATGATAAGAGTGTATAGTCAGTTAAATATTGCATCTTTCCTCACTCACATTTTGATGTGATTTTTAAAATGAGTATCCAGTTACCATGGCAATAAATGACATAGGAATGCATAGATTAAATTGGAATGGAATCAAACACCAGATAAATTCAGAAAGCATGCAACACCTTCATTTCAGACAAGTACTTTTTCTATCCCCACCATCTCCATAAATGGTAGTCAATCCAAACAATCTGTCCTTTAAAAATATGATCCTAAAATATGCATTTTTGGTGATTGGAGTCCAACATAGTCACTGCAAAAAGTTATGGTGAGATTTTATGTAGATCACTTAATCATGGTTTTTTTGACAAGAGGATAGTTACCAGAATCCTGTGGCCAAAGACAACTAATCCTTAGTCTTTTCTAATAAAAACTAGTGATATTTGAGTAATTATATACTGAACTAAATTCAGAGGGATAAATATTTAATGTAATTAGAAATTATATTTTCTCAATGGAATATATAAAATTTGTATATATACATAAATTTTTCTTGGGAAGAAAAAGTCATACAGCTTTGAGCTAAAACAGAACAATTTCCTCTTTTTATTCTTGCAACATGAAGCATTTTTTATTACCCATGTAGATAGTAAAAGGTTTGGGAAAGCTGATGAACTTATGAGTTTCCTTAAATATATGGCTAAGAATTGAACACTATTTTATTTGACTGTAACTATTTTGTTACACATTTTTCATTTATCAAGAGCTGTTGAAAATCTTTTGAAGGGACTTAGGGTTTAAAGGTTGACGAAACTATGGGTTTTTTCCCACTCTCCTAACAAAAGGCTACAAGATACTGTTGAAAGTTCATGGTGGTTTCCCCCTCAAGCAAATAATGTTTCCAGAGAATAGCTGAGATTCTCCAGTGTTTTGACTGGTTGATCTCCTAGTCATCTTTTAGCCACAAGCCATAGGGATACTGGCAAACATTTGTTTAGTATATAAAAAAAGTAATAATCTTTATATGAGTGTCTATACACGACTAAACCTGTAGGGTCTTAAGCACAAAGTGATTGTGAACATAGGTCCCCTGGGTTAATAGCAGGGAATCAAATGCATTAGGAAGTTCAGCAGGAAGGGGCCGATAAGAAAAATTCTTTGTTCCTTTGGATATAGCAATACTTTAGATAAAACTCAAGTAAATTTTAGAGTGTGTCCAAGTCTAACTTGGATGAGAATAAAATATGGAATGAATATTGAAAAGAAAAAGCAAGAAAGCATTTAAAAATTTTTGTTCTCACTAAGCTATAATATTTGTAGTTCAAAAATATTATTATTATTTTTTAAGATTTTATTTATTTATTTGACAGAGAGAGACACAGCGAGAGAGGAAACACAAGCAGGGGGAGTGGGAGAGGGAGAAGCAGGCTTCTGCTGAGCAGGGAGCCCAATGTGGGGCTCGATCCCAGGACCCTGGGATCATGACCTGAGCCGAAGGCAGATGCTTAACGACTAAGCCACCCAGGCGCCCCCAAAATAAATTATTTTCTAGTCATTTTAAGGACTCTCTAGTTTTGAAATCCCATTTACATAGAACAACTGTCAGAAGTCTCCTAAGATAGTCACATGGAGCACCCAATATTTATAAAGATAGAAAAACATAACATTTAATATGATCATCAGAATTTATTTGCTATATGAAATAAGCTATGTGGATAAATGGGTGGGTTAATGTGTCATGGTATCTTTTTTTTTAGTCATTTGAATTATAAAACTAATACATGCTATCCCATATACCTGATGTAATCACTCTTAAAATCATGTGTAGCCTTTTTTGTTATTGTTTATTTAAACATACACAATTATTTATTTTTACAAACAATATTGTACTTTATATATGTGGGAATAAATGAAGACCAACCAAATGATAACAAGCAAAGAATATTCAGAATTTGCTATAAAATATGTGTGTTATTTGACTGCTAATGTTATCAGTAAGGCTTCCGGTCAACAGCAGGCTATTAAAAAAAACAAAATGAAACAAAAAACAGTAGGCTCTTAGTAGCTACATTTCTGGGGAGTCAAAAGTTATATGGGAATTTTCAACTACATGCGGGTCAGCACCCCAACCCCTGCTCAACTGTGTATGTATAGTCTATCCATTGTCCGTTTATTGTCTTTCATAGACTACTCAATAACTTGATATTTTCACTTAAAGGTAAGTCACTGTCAGGCCTGTGAGTCAACACATGTATGTTTTCCTCATTTTTTTTTTTTTTTGGAAGAGCTGCATAATATACCATAGTAAAATAGACCAAAATGTGTAGTCAACTGTTCTGAAGGACATCCAGATGGCTTTCAGTGCTTTGCTATTCCAAAATATGCTGTAATAAATGTCCTTAACTAAGCATCTTAACTTAATGGTATCATTAACAATATTGGTCAAATTCCCAGAATTTAAATTCCTGAGTCAAAGGTTATGTTTATTTGAAATTTTAATACATACAAATGCATCATATTTTAAGGGCTTTTAACAAAGTCCCTAAAATGGTCATCACTGTTAAAAGCTGAGACCCCTGATGCCCTAGCTCTTCATCTCTAGACATCAATAGATATTAAATGATAGATTTTCATTTCCGGGTGGCAAACTAAGCACACCTGGCAAGTCCACAGCACCCCATTCCTAAAAGTCACACTCATAAAAAAAAATAAATGGAACAAGTGAATTTTGAGCAATCATGGACAGGTAGAAATTGTAGAGGGAAATTGCAGCCCAAAAGATCAAGGACTATCGCTTATTTCAGAAGGAATTTTACAGTTGTAGGGTTGTATGAAAAAATAGGAGGAAGCCCAGGGACAATAGCCTAGGTCACTGGAGCAACCTGACAGTTTAACCTCTGTCAAATGCTTCTTAGGACAGGCAGTGAAGATCCAAGTATCTGTTTCCAAGATGAAGCAATGAGTAAGTGAGTTTACATCAGAGACTCGGGGCAGTACCTTGTTAGTGGCAATGGATGCCTGAGAGGAATGAGGAGCACTACAGATTACTAGCTGTTCAGTCAGTGTCTAGTTCTGTATCTTATCCATTCTCACTGATAAGTGGCAGAAGTAAAGACCATGGTTGGAGCTGATGAGTTGTGCGAAGAATAAGAAATATAGTCTAATAGGAAAACTCAACTACTAAGATGAATATACAATTTCTTCTCAACACTTGCGGGAAATCAATGCCATTAAAGAGAACAAACACTGGGACAAACTTACACATATGGAAACAAAATAAGAGAACAAGATTTTCAAGAATTAAAAATAATGGGGGTGCCTGGGTGGCTCAGTTGGTTAAGCGACTGCCTTCGGCTCAGGTCATGATCCTGGAGTCCCGGGATCGAGTCCCGCATCGGGCTCCCTGCTCAGCGGGGAGTCTGCCTCTCCCTCTGACTCTCCCCCTCTCATGCTCTCTCTCTATCACTATCTCTCTCAATAAATAAATTAAAAAAAAATCTAAAAAAAAAAAGTTTTTAAAGGAGACTGCATTTTATTCAATAATAAGATTAGGTGAATATAAGGAAGAACCAACAAGAGCTATAAAATTAAAAACAAACTAGGGGCACCTGGGTGATTCAATCAGTTGAGTTTCCGACTCTTGATTTCAGCTCAGGTCATGATCTCAGGGTTGTGAGATCGAGCCCTGAGTCAGCTCCATGCTAGGTGTGGAGACCGATTAAGATTCTCTCTCTCCCTCTGCCCCTATCCCCTCCCCTCAACCGTAAGTAAGTAAGTAAGTAAGTAAGTAAATAAATAAATAAAAAGAAACTTGTTGGAATAGGCTAATGCATAAAATGGACATGGCTGTAAACAAGAATGCTTGGAAAATAGAGAAAATAGGAAAAAAACAGAAATCATAAAAGAAAATTTTAGAGATTTGGAAAATAGGTCCAGAAGTTCCAGAAAAAATCATCTAAATGGAGCTTCAGAAAAATAATTTGAATGGAGAGTAGGCAATATTTAAAGAGATAAAAAAGGAAATTCTTCTATAAGGATAGAAAGGTATGACGGACAAAAGAGCACACTCAGTATTGAGGAGGGTTTACAAAACCAAAGCAAAGCAAAACAAACAAAAAACAAAACAAAGCAAATCCAAACCAATTCGTTCCAAATACATATGTATACATCTGAAATCAGAACATCTAGGTTAGAAGGAAAATCCTAATAATCTCTAGAGAAAGTAAATCATAAAAACAAGGACTACAGCCTACAATTAATTTATACAATTTGTTGGGAGGCTGCCCCATAATGTGCTATACAGGACGACATATTTGTAAGTCACCCTGAAAGGGCTCTGGTCTGCATCTGTGTCTCATGGTCTCTCTGTTCTAAACCATTAGGTTCTATCTCTCTGGCAACCTGTCACTTGCACTTATTCTTAAGCTTCAGTTGGTCTGTTCTGTCCTTTGACTCAATACCCTATTTTCTAGCTTCTCTCCTTTCAAAAAGATGGCTCATGCAGACCTACTGTTCACTAATACTACTTTTATGGGTTGGCCTTAGGAACTATGCCCATGGCAGCCCTATAGCCATCACCTTGTTCATGAACATTTAGATTGTTTCAAAATGTTTGTTTTTACAAACAATTCTACACTGTACATCAGTGAACACTGAATGTTATTTTAGAGTAGATGAGCAGTAGCAATGCTGGATCACAGGATCTACAGGTTTCAGATTTGAATAGATAGTGCTAAATTCTCCTACAGGATTATTGTATAGATTGACTTTCTCATTCAAAGTTAAAGAGAGTACTTTCTTAGACACTGGTTATCAACAGTTTAAATGCATGTCAACTGATTGGGTAAAAAATGAAATCTCATTGTCAATCTCCATTTACCGCTTTATCATATTTTCTTGTGTCCTTATGATTTTTCACAAGATTAAACCTAAAATCACTGAAGTATGCACTCTTACATCTGTAAGTACCCTGAAACCTGAAAGCCACAAATTGTTTCCATATATATTTGGAAGTAAATTAAGTTTTCTTAATGAAGTTTTCCATCAAGAATCTCTCAGCCATGGCTAAATGAGGGAGTGTTCTTACCAAAATGAGTAACATCTTGGTTACCCAAAAAAACCCATTTAAATCACAGAGCCAAATTTAAACACAATTGAGGTTAATTCAAATGTCTGGTCTATGAGTTTCAGAAATAGTGGGCCACATTCAGGTTCTGTTCCATAATCAACTGCATTCCAGATTATATTTGTATGATGTTTGCATTGCTGACATTTTACGATTTTTGTTTGTTTCTTCTTTCTTTCCTCTGTTTCTCATTTCTTTCCTTCAAGTGTGTTATTTGAACAATTTTGGGGATTCTATCTTGATTGATTTTCAGGGTATTGCTTTGTACAATTCATTTTGCAGTGGTTGCTCTGGACATTAAAATATGGTCTGTTGGGTATCTTCATTTAGCCACTTTAAGTGGACTATAAAAAACTTCCTTTTAGGCCAGTTTACTTTCCCAATATTATATGTAATATTTTATTTCATTATATATATGTGATTGTTTCAATTATTTCCTCAGTGTATTGAATGACCCAACAGATTATATTTTTATTTCTACTATGAAATAAAACTTAAGAGGTTCATCAGGATAGTATATATGTACCTCTATTTTTACCATTTCATTATTCTTCTTTCTGAAATTCTATGCCTTCTGTTGTCATTTCTTTTCTGTTGGAGAGTTTTCTTTAGACATTCTTTAAAGGTAGGTCTGCTTCCAACAAATTTTCTGTTTCCCTTCATCTGAGAATGTCTTTATTTTTATTCATTCCTGATAGACAGTTTCTTCTAGATATAGAATTCACATCTGACAGTTTTTTTCTTTCTGCTCATGAAAAATGTTATGCTCATTTCTTCTAGCCGCCATAGTTTCAGATGACAAAATGGTGTCATTTGATTTGATATCCCTTTGGCTGCTTTAAAAATTTTTTTGTCTTTACTTTTCAGAAATTTAATTATGATGTGTCTTGGAATGGATTCTTTTGTGTTTAACCTATTCGGATGTGCTAAGCTTCTGAATACCTAGATTAGGTATTCCACCAAATCTAGGAAGTTTTTAAAGATTTTTTTTTAAATTTATTTATTTGAGAAAGAGAGAATGAGAGACAGAGAGCACGAGAGGGAAGAGGATCAGAGGGAGAAGCAGACCCCCCGCTGAGCAGAGAGCCCGATGTGGGACTCGATCCTGGGACTCCAGGATCATGACCTGAGCTGAAGGCAGTCGCTTAACCAACTGAGCCACCCAGGCGCCCAAATCTAGGAAGTTTTTAGCCATATTTTTTCAAATATCTTCTCAGCCCCAAGATCTTTCATTCTTTGTTTTGGGAGGGGGGAGCATTTATTTGCTCTCTGTTATTCAGGTTGAGTAAATTCCTCTGCTCTGTTCTCAAGTTTCTGGATTCCGTCTTTTAACTTCACTTTACTTTGTGTCTATCCAGTGAGTTTTCTATTTCAGTCATATTTTTCAGTTCTATAATTCCCATTTTGTTGTTTTTAATCATTTATAGATTAGATATTAGCAAATCACATAGCTAAAATTTTCTATTTTCCTTCACTTGTGTTAGGAATTTTTAATTACTTGTTAAAAACATGGAGCTTTAAAGTTTATGTCAGATAATTTCAACATCTGAGTCATCTCAGCACTGGCATCAGGTGAGAGTCTTTTCTCATTCAAGCTATGCTTTTCCTGGTTCCTGGTACAATAAGTGATTTTTGGTTGTATTTTGGACATTCTTGATATTATGTTAAGAAGCCCTGGATCCTATATACATCTTTGATTTTAGCAGGAAGTCTCTGTTTAGGTTCAATATGCAGGTTATTGCCTACTTTTCTGGGCTGTACCCCAAAGAGAATTTAGTTTTCTGATCTCTTGCTTCATTATTCTGTTTGAATTCCCACTGAATTCTGCTGTAGTCACCTTGGGAATGAAAGGTGTTTCCACTGGCCATTGGGTGAGGGAGGCTGGACTCACAATAGAGAGAGCACTTTGCCTGGCCTATTTTTAACCATCTAGCTCCAGTACATATCCTCTTCTGTATCTGCCGGTCCCTCTGGGGCAGGGAAGTTAGGCATCCCCTTTCCCAATCCTTTGCCAGAAAGAGAATGTTTTTCTTCTTCTTTTTTTTTTGGTTTATTTCTATGCCCATTAGCAGTTTCAGGTCACAGCCCTCTCTGATGCCCACTCTATGATATATGATATATGAAAAGCAAATCCAGGGGGCGCCTGGGTGGCTCAGTCGTTGGGCGTCTGCCTTCGGCTTAGGTCATGATCTCAGGGTCCTGGGATCGAGCCCCGCATCAGGCTCCCTGCTCCGCGGGCAGCCTGCTTCTCCCTCTCACACTCCCCCTGCTTGTGTTCCCTCTCTCACTGCCTCTCTCTGTCAAATAAATAAATAAAATCTTAAAAAAAAAAAAAAAAAAGAAAAGAAAAGCAAATCCAGGAAATTATGTCTGGTTTTGTTCTTCTAGTCTTGAGGTTCCTTGCCAGGGCAACTTCTTTCCATGCTTTCAGTCCTTTTATGACTGTCTATAAAATTATTTCTAGAGTACTTAGCAGTATTTTAGAGAGAAGGAACAGGAAAAATTCAATCTATGACATCTTAACTTCTGAAATACTTCTTAAAATTTGCAATACACTCTCCTGTCTATCTTCTTAGCTGTTTCTTACCAAAGCCCTATGGGGTTTGCTTTTGGGAAGGTGTAACTCTCTTCATAAGGTAAAATTCAAAAGGGCCAGATCTACTGTAAATATATCTAACTTCTAGGAAGTAAACTGCTAAGAAATAAGCTTCTACTGTAAAACGAAACAACCCAAAACTTAAAAGCTTAAAAAAATCTATCTAGCTCATAAATGTGTGGGTGAACTGAGCCATTCTGAATTAGGGCACCTTGGCTGATCTCTACTGCACCTGCTAATGTGTCTGTGATCATTTTTTATGTTTAGAGGATCTAGAATGGCTTCCCTCACATGTCTTATGGTTGTTGATTGTTTGCTGGTGTGATGGAGATGATAAGGTCACATACCTTCTTTCAGCAGGCTAGCTCAGTCTTTCTTCCATGGAAGTGGAAGGACTCCAAGCAGAACAAGAGAAGGTCAGCCTCAGTGAAAAGTACTTTTCAAGTCTTTGTTTGCCTCATGCATGATATTGCCCCATTGGTCAAGCAAGTCACGAGACCAGGCTCAAAGTCAATGTAAGAGCTAATTCCTAAAGGCTGTGGATATAGGCAGAGGAAGAACGTATAGCTACTGAACAATCTACCACAATCAAGTTCTGACCTGTATCCAAACACAAGTTAGCTCCCATTTGCATTACTTTTACAATTTATAATGCCTATCATGTCTATTACCTCATTTGTTTTCTCATAAATATCTCATCATGCTTGCTAAGTGGAAGGCATAACTGTCCTCCTTGATATAAAATTCAATGTTTATGGCTAGTCCAAATATAACTAACATGTTGACAGTTGAACAAACAAAAGAATAAATAAAGATTTGACATACACTATATTCAGGCATCTTCCAGGTTCTACAAAATGTTAGGTATAATGTAAGATCTGATGTTTTCATTCTTTGTTATCTCTTTCAAGTTATAATGGGATCTGCTTAGTTCTTTTATTGTAGGCTTTGTTGAAAAAGTCCGTATCTATCTTAATAACATTTTCCATGAGTTTATAAATGAGGAGTATATCCTCTGCACAGATGGAAATAATTCTTTTTTTTTTTCAGATGGAAATAATTCTTACCTGCAGTCTATTCTTATATGTGACTCTTAAATTTATTGATCATATTTATTCTGAGATGCAAAACCACTGAGACTATCATTATGTCTACTTTGAGGGGCAGTTATAACTATAAGATTAAATGTTTTGATTTACTATAGTTAATTTGGAAGTTAGGAGAACACTGTCTTTTGTTTTGGTATTGCTATTATTATCTATATTTTATTCTATTAAAAACATCCTTTTTAATGTTGTCTGTCTTCACAATTGTTAGTCCAATAATTTCAATTCAAATAAGTTACTTCTAGCTCTTCTCCAGCGTTAAAACTACTAATTTAATATCCATTATTTCACAAAAATTATTTAGATTTCTTCTTAAATATAACATGCAACAACTGCGGTATTGGAGGCATAGAGCCTGTTTTTGAGCTCTCTGTGATATCCTTGTGAGTTCTTTCCACAGCTTATCTGTATCAGCTTGTAACTACTTCAGATGAGCTGAGCATCATCTGCAAACTTGCATATTCCATTTTGCACATACTCTTTTAGATCAATTATTATGTGAGAAGCTGAACTACTTTATTAAAATGTGAAACAAGTCTAAACACAGCATATAGTTCCAGGTACCCTCCTGCAAACAATTCTCTATCCACAAAATTAATAAGCTATCCCTTTTCTTTGTTGGCTTTTTTTTCTATTACAAACGTGTGTATCCATGAAAATGCCTGCCTTCTAACACTTAGTGTCAGAGTAGAGGGAAACAGTGTTTTGTGAAGGTATAAGAGAGTTTAATACATTGCCAAGGGCTTACAAAACTCAGTAATTGACAGCTATCTCTTTCTTTGGTCTATACATTTATTTCTCCTACTGGAGAACCCCAGTGAGGAAGGATTTATACTATTTATCCTTAGAATAACAATTTGACATGTTTTCTACCCACCCCCCTCCTACATAGGTTATGCTTCCTTAAGTGTGCAGTGAACCACTCTATCTTATATAGTGCACCAATCAGTTAGGCATGCAAGTGAGTTACTGGTCTGAAATTCCAAATCTTTCCACAGTGCTTTTTTATAGGTGGTGTCAAAATAAAAACCAATTCAAAATAAATAAAACTACCACTCTCATTTATAATGTTAGGGCTTAGGACAAGCAACAACAGGCACAAATACACCAGTACATCCTACTAGACTCTTTCTTAGTCATTAGTGATACTAACACCACCAGTGGTAAACCAGCAATACCTCACTGGCTAAAGGAAACATAAGATGCAAGAAACTTCCTCTTACAATGATTACCTCCTTTCTCTGGAATCTTTGTTTATGCCAGTGGTCTTCACCTGGGACAGACTTTGCCCATCTTGGGACATTCGGCAACATCCCAAATGTTGACATTTGACATTTTTAGTTTTCACAACTTCCATGTGGTAGTGCTATTGTTATCTAATTGATAGGGGTCAGGTAAGCTGCTAGACATCCTACATTGCACAGGTCAGCCCCTTACAACAAAGTATCTCGCCTAAAATGTCAAAACTGCCAAGAATGAGAAACACTGGTTTTATACTATCTTCTTTTACATATGTTCACTCTTTTGGTTGGTAACCTCTATCCAGTGTTGCTAAATGTTCACCATGATCATGGAGCCTGACATTTGTTTTGATAATCAGCATTCTGCTGTGCATATGATTTCACAACATATACAGAACACATTTTTTATAACATACTCATATGAAATATATGATTTGATTTTATCTTAATTTTGATCTAATTATTGTACCTAAACAAGCATTGTCTTATAGTAAATTATCTTTGGACAACTCCCACTGACTCCTGGATTCCCCTAAAAGCTAGAGGTTACCAACAAAAAGAGTGAACATATGCTCATCATACCTAACAGAAATACAACACTTTTAAGTAATGGTAAAGGAATCCACATTCAGGATAACTCTGATTCTGAAATTATCCCTCTGAACGTTTAGTGTTCCATTGTGGGCATCACACTTGGAATCCATACTCCACAGCTTCTTGAGCTGCATAATACAGTATAGAGACAGACCCAACCAGAATAGCAGAGTTTCAAAGCAAATAATAATTTCCAAGAAAATCTGACCAAAGGTAAAATAATTGAGACACAGAAATGATCAGATGTCCCTTAGGTCCACTGTTTTAATTCACTTAGACCAAATTTAATTTCTTTCAAGCTAAAGCATATGAGGAAATGCTAATTTGCATGGGTACTTTAGCAGTAATATTCATTAAGACTATTATAGTTCATTGCAATGTCAAAAGATACTTTTTTTTTCTTTTACAAGCTGATACGTATTAATGAGAAACTTACTGACCCTCCTTTTTCCTGTGTGTGACCCATGGAACAAGAAATCATTGGGATAAAATCAGCAATTTCACAGTTCTTGTTCTCTGTCAAACAACTAGGCACTGACAGATTCTTCAAGTTTGATTCATTAGGCAAATTTTTCATATGTAAGGCTAATATGCTATGACTTTTAGCTCTCAGTAAATTTAATCATTGTACCATTTATGTGTGCTTATTCACTTTAATTTCACTTTACAAGAGGCATATGTGCTTTAAAATATAGTGCCACGTGAGCATAGAATCAGAGAATTTTAGTGCTTGAGATCATTTAGTATCAACCTTGTCATTTCACAGAGTAGAAACTGAGGCATATAATGAATGCCAGATGGCAAATTAATGAATCAGACGGAACTGTCAGTTCTTAGCTTACTGTTAAATTCTCTTTGTGCTACCATTTTGCTCCTGTTATATGATTTCAATATTAAATTCAAGCTTGACTTTATAACATGATTATTCTTTTCTCACCAAGAACTTTCAAATAACCATTTCACATTACAAATTATAGATGGTAACTAAATATTATCACTAGTAATAATTTTAGTGAAAGATTTTATTTAAATGATGGATTATTTTATACAAATCATTTTTTGTAGTATCAAAAGTATCTCAAGAATAATTGCAGTCTTTTACTTTTAGAACAGGTTTTTTTATCGGGGGTGGAGCAAGATGGTGGAGGAGTAGGAGACCTGGAATTTGTCTGGTCCCAGGAATTCAGCTGGATAGGGATCAAACCATTCTGAACAACTATGAACTCAACAGGAGATCGATGAAAAAAAGAAAAGTGACCACTGGGGTGCTGGGTGGCTCAGCTGGTTAAGCGACTGCCTTCGGCTCAGGTCATGATCTCAGGGTCCTAGGATCGAGCCCTGCATCGGGCTCCCTGCTCGATGGGAAGCCTGCTTCTCCCTTTCCCACTCCCCCTGCTTGTGTTCCCTCTCTCGCTGTCTCTCTGTCAAATAAATAAATACAAATCTTTAAAAAAAAGAAAGAAAGGTGACCACTTTCTGGAAGGTAGGACGTGTGGAGAAGTGAATCCGAGGCGATAACTGGGAGGATAGACGGCAGGGGAGGTGGCCTCGATCGGCCACTTCTGGCAAGTGATAGAGCAGCAGAGCACAAAATCAGAATTTTTAGAAGTTGGCTCTGCTGAAGGACGTCACTCCAGTGGCTAAGCAGGGGGTGGAACCCTCGTGGGACAGTGCAGTCTCAGGATCCTCGGGATCACAGAAAGACCGGGCGTGCCTGAGTATGGCAGAGCTCCCAGGGAGCGGAGAAGCTGGCTGCAGAGATGGAGCTGAGGCGCAGGCTCTCAGCTCGGGGTTGCCATAAATTCTGATCCGCGGCACAGTTGGGCCACTGCTCCTCCAGCAGGGACCCAACAGGTGGCAGATCCAGGGAAACTCCCCTTCCTCCCCCGGGGAGGAGCGGTGCGGGAGTGCACCACAGGGATCGGCCGGGTTTAGAGACTCCACACCGAGTCGGGGGCCAGAGATAGAAACGCTCAGTCACAGGCCGGGTGAGCACGGAGTGCAGCCGGAGAATACAGCCGGAGACCGGGAAGACGGGAGTGACTGACTGCTTTAGTCTGGGGGCTCACTGAGGAAGGGGGCCCCAAGTTCTCGGCTCCTCTGGGGCGGAGACTGGGAGGCCGCCATTTTCACTCTTGTCCTCCAAAGCCCAGTGGAAAGCTTGCAGGGAAAAAAAGCTCCTGAGAGCAAACCCAAGCAGATTACATAGCCCAGACCCGGCAAGGGTGGGGCAATTCCGCCTCTGGCAAAGACATTAAGGAACCACGGCAACAGACCCTTCCCCTACAAGATCAGAAAGAACAGCCAGCCAAGACCAAGTTTACTGATCAATGAGAACAGCAGAACTCCAGCGCTAGCGGAATACTGCACATAGAATTCATGGCTTTTTTACCATGATTCTTTAGTCTTTCAAAGTTAATTTTTTTTTAACTTTTTTTTTTTTTGGAATTTTTCTTTTTCCCTTTTTCAACCAACCTCGTATCAATCCCTTTTTTAAAAAACATTTTTATTTTTCATTTTTAGAGTCATATTCTATCCCTTCATAGTAGTTACCCTTATTTTTGGCATATAAATATAAATATATATATATAAGTTGTTCTCTCTTTAAAATTTTGAGATACAGTTTCTTCTAACACATCAAAATATACCCTAAATCTCTAGTGTATGACTTTGTTCTAGTCTCCTGCCTGATCACATTCTCTCCCTTTTGTTGTTGTTTTTTTTAAATCCTCTTTTTTCTTTTTTCAAACAACTTATCACTTCCTTTTATAAAATCTTTTATAATTTTAATCTTTACAGTCATATTCCATCCCTCCATCATATTAACCCTTATTTTTATACATATATAAGTTTTTCTTTCTTTAAAATTTTGGGAGGCACTTTCTTCTAACAGACCAAAATACACTCCAAATCTAGTGTGTGGCACTGACCTATGCACCAACCTGATCATATTTGATCATATTCTGTTTTTTTTTTTGTTTTGTTCTGTTTTTGTTTGTTTTTATCTTTTTCTTTTTCTCTTATTTTTCTTTTTCCCTTTTCTTTCTTTACCTTTCTTTTCCCCTGGTTTCAGGTCTTTTCTGATTTGTTTAGAGTAAATTTTCTGGGGATGTTGTTAACCTATTAGCATTTTGTCTGTCATCCATCTATTCTCCTCTGGACAAAATGACAAGACGGAAAAAATCACCTCAACAAAAAGAAAAAGAGGTAGTACCGACTACCAGGGACCTACTCAATACGGATATTAGTACGATGTCAGACCTAGAGTTCAGAATCATGATTTTAAAGATACTAGCTGGGCTTGAAAAAAGCATGGAAGTTATTAGAGAAACCCTTTCTGGAGAAAAAAAAAAACCTAAAATCTAACCAAGTAGAAATCAAAAAGGCTATTAAAGAGGTGCAATCAAAAATGGGGGCGCTAACTGCCAGGATAAATGAGGCAGAAGAGAGAATCAGTGATATAGAAGACCAAATGATGGAAAATAAAGAAGCTGAGAAAAAGAGAGATAAACAACTACTGGATCATGAGGGCAGAATTCGAGAGATAAGCGGTACCATAAGACAAAACAACGTTAGAATAATTGGGATCCCAGAAGAAGAAGAAAGAGAGAGAGGGGCAGAAGGTTATTGGAGCAAATAATAGCAGAGAACTTCCCTAATTTGGGGAAGGAAACAGGCATCAAAATCCAGGAAGCACAGAGAACCCCTCTCAAAATCAATAAAAATAGGTCAACACCCCGACATCTAATAGTAAAACTCACGAGTCTCAGAGACAAAGAGAAAATCCAGGGGGCAGCTCGGGACAAGAGATCTGTAACCTAAAATGGTAGAAACATTAGGTTGGCAGCAGACCTATCCACAGAGACCTGGCAGGCCAGAAAGGACTGGCAGGATATATTCAGAGCACTAAATGAGAAAAATATGCAGCCAAGAATACGATATCCAGCTAGACTGTCATTGAAATTAGAAGGAGAGATAAAAAGCTTCCAGGACAAACGAAAACTAAAGGAATTTGCAAACACAAAACCAGCCCTACAGGAAATATTGAAAGGGGTCCTCAGAGCAAAGAGAGAGCCTAAAAGTAACATAGACCTGAAAGGAACACAGACAATATACAGTAACAGTCACCTTATAGGCAATAAAATGGCACTAAATTCCTATCTTTCAATAGTTACCCTGAATGTAAATGGGCTAAATGCCCCAATCAAAAGACACAGGCTATCACACTGGATTAAAAAACAAGACCCATCAATATGCTGTCTGCAAGAGACTCATTTTAGACCCAAAGACACCCCCAGATTGAAAGTGAGAGGGTGGAAAACCATTTACCATGCTAATGGACACCAAAAAAAAGCTGGGGTGGCAATCCTTGTATCAGACAAATTAGATTTTAAACCAAAGACTGTAATAAGAGATGAGGAAGGACACTATATCATACTTAAAGGATCTATCTAACAAGAAGACTTAACAATTATAAATATCTATGCCCCTAACATGGGAGCAGCCAATTATATAAGGCAATTAATAACAAAAGCAAAGAAACACATCAACAATATAGTAATAGTGGGGGATTTTAACACCCCCCTCACTGAAATGGACAGATCATCTAAGCAAAAGATCAGCAAGGAAATAAAGACTTTAAATGACACACTGGACCAAATGGACTTCACAGACATATTCAGAACATTCCATCCCAAAGCAAGAATACACATTCTTCTCTAGTTCCCATGGAACATTCTCCAGAATAGAAAACATCCTAAGTCACAAATCAGGTCTCAACTGGTACCAAAAGACTGGGATCATTCCCTGCATATTTTCAGACCACAATGATTTGAAACTAAAACTCAATCACAAGAGGAAAGTCAGAAACAACTCAAATACACGGAGGCTAAAGAGCATCCTACTAAAGAATGAATGGGGCAACCAGGAAATTAAAGAAGAATTAAAAAAATTCGTGGAGGGCACCTGGGTGGCTCAGTTGGTTAAGCGACTGCCTTCGGCTCAGGTCGTGATCCTGGAGTCACGGGATCGAGTCCCACATCGGGCTCCCTGCTCAGCACGGAGTCTGCTTCTCCCTCTGACCCTCCTCCCTCTCATGCTCTCTGTCTCTCATTCTCTCTCTCCCAAATAAATAAAACCTTAAAAAAAAATTAAAAAAAAATTCATGGAAACCAATGAAAATGAAAACACAAGTGTTCAAAATCTTTGAGATGCAGCAAAGGCGATCCTAAGAGGAAACTATATAGCAATACAAGCCTTTCTCAAGAAACAAGAAAGGTCTCAAGTACACAACCTAACCCTACACCTAAAGGAGCTGGAGAGAGAACAGCAAATAAAGCCTAAACCCAGCAGGAGAAGAGAAATAATAAAGATCAGAGTAGAAATCAATGAAATAGAAACCAAAAGAACAGTAGAACAAATCAACGAAACTAGGAGCTGGTTCTTTGAAAGAATTAACAAGATTGATAAACCCCTGGACAGACTTATCAAAAAGAAAAGAGAAATGACCCAAATCAACAAAATCATGAATGAAAGAGGAGAGATCACAACCAACCCCAAAGAAATACAAACAATGAAAAGAACATATTATGAGCAACTCTATGCCAGCAAATTAGATAACCTGGAAGAAATGGATGCATTCCTAGAGATGTATCAACTACCAAAACTGAACCAGGAAGAAACAGAAAACCTGAACAGACCTATAACCACTAAGCAAATGGAAGCAGTCATCAAAAATCTCCCAACAAACAAAAGCCCAGGGCCAGATGTCTTCCCAGGGGAATTCTACCAAACATTTAAAGAAGAATTAATACCTATTCTTCTGAAACTGTTCCAAAAAATAGAAATGGAAGGAAAACTTCCAAACTCGTTTTATGAGGCCACCATTACCTTGATCCCAAAATCAGACAAAGACCCCATCAAAAAGGAAAATTACAGACCAATATCCTTGATGAACATGGATGCAAAAATTCTCACCAAAATACTAGCCAATGGGATCCAACAGTACATTAAAAGGATTATTCACCATGACCAAGTGGGATTTTTCCCTGGGCTGCAAGGTTGGTTCAACATCCGCAAATCAATCAACGTGATACGACACATTAATAAAAGAAAGAACAAGGACCATATGATTCTCTCAATAGATGCAGGAAAAGCACTTGACAAAGTACAGCATCCTTTCTTGATCAAAACTCTTCAGAATATAGGCATAGAGGGCACATACCTCAACGTCATAAGAGCCATCTATGAAAAACCCACAGCGAATATCATTCTCAATGGGCAAAAGCTGAGAGCTTTCCCCCTAAGGTCAGGAACACGGCAGGGATGTCCACTATCACCACTGCTATTCAACATAGTATTAGAAGTCCCAGCCACAGCAATCAGACAACAAAAAGAAATTAAAGGCATCCAAATCGGCAAAGAAGAAGTCAAACTCTCACCGTTTGCAGATGATATGATACTTTATGTGGAATACCCAAAAGACTCTGCCCCAAAACTGCTAGAACTCCTACGGGAATTCAGTGAAGTGGCAGGATATAAAATCAATGCACAGAAATCAGTGGCATTCCTATACACCAACAACAAGACAGAATAAAGAGAAATTAAGGAGTCAATCCCATTTACAATTGCACACAAAACCATAAGATACCTAAGAATAAATCTAACCAAAGAGGCAAAGGATCTGTACTCAGAAAACTATAAAATACTCATGAAAGAAATTGAGGAAGACAGAAAGAAATGGAAAAACGTCCCATACTCATGGATTGGAAGAAAAAATATTGTGAAGATGTCAATGCTACCTAGAGCAATCTACACATTCAATGCAATCCCCATCAAAATACCAACCACTTTTTTCAAAGAAATGGATCAAATAATCCTAAAATTTGTATGGAACCAGAAAAGACCCCGCATAGCCAGAGGAATGTTGAAAAAGAAAAGCAAAGCCGACGGCATCACAATTACGGACTTCCAGCTCTATTACAAAGCTGTCATCATCAAGACAGCATGGTACTGGCACAAAAACAGACACATAGATCAATGGAACAGAATAGAGAGCCCAGAAATGGACCCTCAGCTCTATGGTCAACTAATTTTCGACAAAGCAGGAAAGAATGTCCAATGGAAAAAAGACAGTCTCTTCAACAAATGGTGTTGGGAAAATTGGACAGCCACATGCAGAAGAATGAAACTGGACCATTTCCTTACACCACACACAAAAATAGACTCAAAATGGATGAAAGACCTAAATGTGAGACAGGAGTCCATCAAAATCCTAAAGGAGAACACAGGCAGCAACCTATTCGACCTCAGCTGCAGCAACTTCTTCCTAGAAACATTGCCAAAGGCAAGGGAAGCAAGGGCAAAAATGAAGTATTGGGACCTCATCAAGATAAAAAGCTTTTGCACAGCAAAAGGAACAGTCAACAAAACCGAAAGATAACCGACAGAATGGGAGAAGATATTTGCAAATGACATATCAGATAAAGGGCTAGTATCCAAAATCTGTAAAGAACTTCTTAAACTCAACACCCAAAGAACAAATGATCCAATCAAGAAATGGGCAGAAGACATGAACAGACATTTTACCAAAGAAGACATCCAAATGGGCAACAGACACATGAAAAAGTGCTCAACGTCACTTGGCATCAGGGAAATCCAAATCAAAACCTCAATGAGATATCACCTCACACCAGTCAGAATGGCTAAAATTAACAAGTCAGGAAATGACAGATGTTGGCGGGGATGCGGAGAAAGGGAAACTCTCCTACACTGTTGGTGGGCATGCAAGCTGGTGCAGCCACTCTGGAAAACAGTATGACGGTTCTTCAAAAAGTTGAAATAGAGCTACCATATGATCCAGCAATTGCACTACTGGGTATTTACTCCAAAGATAGAAATGTAGGGATCCGAAGGGGTACGTGCACCCCGATGTTTATAGCAGCAATGTCCACAATAGCCAAACTGTGGAAAGAGCCAAGATGTCCATCGACAGATGAATGGATAAAGAAGATGTGGTATGGGGCCCCTGGGCGGCTCAGTCGTTAGGCGTCTGCCTTCGGCTCAGGTCATGATCCCAGGGTCCTGGATCAAGCCCCACATCGGGCTACCTGCTCCGTGGGAAGCCTGCTTCTCCCTCTACCACTCCCCCCTGCTTGTGTTCCCTCTCTCGCTGTCAATCTCTCTGTCAAATAAATAAATAAAATCTTTAAAAAAAAAAAAAGAAAGAAGATATGGTATATATATACAATGGAATATTATGCAGCCATCATAAAGAATGAAATATTGCCATTTGCAACGACGTGGATGGAACTAGAGGGTGTTATGCTGAGCGAAATAAGTCAATCAGAGAAAGACATGTATTATGTGACCTCACTGATATGAGGAATTCTTAATCTCAGGAAACAAACTAGTTGCTGGAGTGGTGGGGGGTGAGAGGGATGGGAGGGCTGGGTGATAGACAATGAGGAGGGTATGTGCTATGGTGAGCGCTGTGAAGTGTGCAAGACTGTTGAATCACAGTTCTGTACCTCTGAAGCAAATAATACATTATATGTTAAAAAAAAAAAAAAAAGAAGAAGAAGAAAGCAGGAGGGGAAGAATGAAGGGGGGAAATTGGAGGGGTGATGAACCATGAGAGACTATGGACTCTGAAAAACAAACTGAGGGTTCTAGAGAGGAGGGAGGTGGGAGGATGGGTTAGCCTGGTGATGGGTATTAAAGAGGGCACTTTCTGCATGGAGCACTGAGTGTTATATGCAAACAATGAATCATGGAACACTACATCAAAAACTAATGATGTAATGTATGGGGATTAACATAACAATAAAAAATTAAAAAAAAACTAATGATGTAATGTATGGTGATTAACATAACATAAAAAAAAAGAACAGGTCTTTTATCTACTATCTTGCTAAGTAAAGAGGTAATGAATATATCATAGTTTTTCTTTAAAAGTATCTACTACTTACCATTTTTGCAACTTTGGGCAAGTCAATAAACCTCATTTTTCTTACTATGAAATAACAGAAACATTTGGTCATGAACTTCACAGATAGTATTAATAAAATAAGGCAAAGTAAATGAGATCACCTTTATAAACTATAAATATCAGATTTATATAAGTTAATGTCATCATATTATTAAAAATCTTTTTGCTCAGACCCAAAACTCAATGTATTCATGGTTCTATTATTCTGTGTCTTTTCCTATTTCTTACTTTTGTTATTTGAACAAATATAACTAATATACCCGAAATATATGAATACAGGAAAAAGTTGATAGCAGTTGATCAAACCTTACACAAGATTTTTTTTTAAAATAGACTTTTTTTTTTCAAGATATCATTTATTTATTTGAGAGAGAGAGTGTGAGAGAGATCATGAGTTATGGGCAGAGGCAGTGGGAAAGGGGGAGGGAAAAAGAAGACTCCCTGCTTAGCAAGGAGCCCGACGCGGTTCTTGATACCAGAACCCTGCTATCATGACCTGAGCCGAAGGCAGATGCTTAACCGACTGAGCCACCCAGGTGCCCCCTAAAAATAGACTATTTTTAGAGCATTTTTAGGTTCACAGAAAAGTTGAGGAGAAAGTATAGGGAGTTTTAATATTCCCTTGTCCCCATACATGCACAGGGTGCCCTACTCTCAACATTCCCCAACAGAATGTTACATTTATTATAATCAATGAACCTACGTTGATGTCATTATCATTCAAAGTCCTTAATTTACCTTAGGGTTCACTCTTGATGTGCAATCTATGGGTTTTGATAAATGTGTATCAACATGTACCCATCATTAAAGTATCATATAGAATAGTTTCACTGCCCTAAAAATCTGTGCTCCCTTGTTCCTAATCCCTGACAACCACTGATCTCAATCTGTCTCCATCATTTTGGCTCTATCATATAATTGGAATGCTACACTTTTACACTGCCTTCTCCCACTTAGTAATATGCATTTAAGGTTTCTCTTTGTCTTTTCATGTCTTGATGGCTCATTTCTTTTTATCACTGACTAATATTTCATTGTCTGGCTATACATGTACCATAGTTTATTTACCCATTCTCTTACTGAAGGACATGTTGGTGGCATACAATTTCTGGCAATTATGAATAAAGCTGTTATAAACATACATATGTATGGTTTTGTGTACAGCTGTTTTCAATAGTTTTAAATAAATAACCAAGTAGTATGATTGCTGGATTTTATGATAAGAATATATCTAGTTTTATTAAAAAAAAAAAAAAGACACCAAACTGTTTTCCAAAATGGTTATACCATTTTGTATTCCCACCAGCAATGATTTCTTGTTACTCCACATCCTCACCAGCATCTGTTGTCAGTGTCTGGATTTTGACCATTCTATAGATGTGTAGTGATATTGTAGTTTAATTTGCAATTCCCTGATGACATATGACATGGAGCATCATATGCTTATTTGTCATGTGCATATCTTTTTTGGTTAAGTATCTGTTAAGGTCTTTGCACCATGTTTTAATTGGATTGTTTGTCTTCTTATTGTTGAGGTTTAAGAGTTCCTTGTATACTTCAGTTAGCAGTACTTTATCAGATGTGCCTTTTGTAAATATTTTCTCCCAATGTGTAGCTTGTTCTTTTATTCTGTTGTCATTGTCTTTCACAGAGCAGCTTTTAATTTCAATGAAGTCTAGCTTATCAGTTTAGTGATGAGACATCCTTACCTTGTAGCTGAAATTACTGGGAAAACATGAGTTTCTCACCAATCAGTATTATATTAGCTGTAGATACTTTGGTAAATATTACTTATCCAGTTGAAGAAGTTTTCCTTTATTCCCAGTTTATTGAGCATTTTTATGATGAATAAGTGTTGGAGTTTATCAAATGCTTTTTCTGCATCTATTGAGATGATCATGTGATTTTCTTTTAGTCTATTACTATGATGAATTACATTTATTATCAAAGGTTCATATATTTATAACTTCAAAGGTTGAACCAAACTTACAACCTGGGATAAATCTCACTTGCTTGTAGTGAATAACTGCCTTTCTACTTTGTTGGATTTACTTTTCTAATATTGTCTTGAAGATTTCCGCATATATGTTCAATACTTGTCTATAGTTAAGATTTCTTGTAATGTCATTGTCTGCTTTGGTACCAGAGTAATACTGGCCTCAAAGAATGACTTAGGAAGTATTCTCTCTGCTTCTATCTTCTGGAAAAGTTTCTAGAAAATTAGTATATTTCTTAAATATTTGGTAGAATTTACCAATGAACTCATCTGGGCCTGGCACTTTGTTTTGGATGTCATTAATTAGTGATTCAATTTATTTAACAGTTACAGGCTATTCATGTTGTCTATTTTCTTCTTCTGTGAGTTTTGGCAATTTGTATATTTCAAGGAATTGGTCCACCGCATCCAAATTATCAACTACTGTGGGCACAGAGCTGTTCATGGTATTCCTCTATTAGGTATTTTCCATCAAATCTATAGCACGGTCCCCTCTTTCATTTCTGATACTAGTAATTTGCTTTTTCTCCATTTTGCTTAGTTACTCTGGCTAGAGAGTTACCAATTTATTGATCTTTCCAAAGAACCAGCTTTTGGTTTCATTAATTTTCTTTATTGATTTCCTATTTTCAATTTCATTGATTTCTGCTTTAACTTTTATTATTTCTTTTCTTCTGCTTACTTTGGATTTCACTTGCTATTCTTTTTCTAATTTCCTAAAATAGAAGCTTCGATTATTGATTTTAGAATTTTCTTTTTCTCTAATATATGCATTCAGTGCTATAAATTTGTATATCCCACAGATTTTGTAATTTTATTTCATTTTTACTTAGTTCAAAATATTTTTAAAATTTTCTCTGGAGGTTACTTCTTTGGTGCATTATTTAACCTCCAAAGACTTTGGAAAATTTTTGATTTATAGTTTAATTCCATTGTGATCTAAGAGTGTGTATTGAATGATTTTCACTCTTTTAAATTTGTTGTTTTTTTGTTTTTTTTTTCTGGGCCAGAATGTAGTTTATCTTGGCATATATTCTATGTGAGGTTGAGGAGAATGTGTATTATGCTGCTGCTGGATGAAGTCATCTATAGATGTCCATTTTAACCAGTTGACTGGTGGTATTATTAAATTCAACTATGTCTTTACTGATTTTTTTTTTTTTTTTAAGATTTTATTTTTTTATTTAACAGAGAGAGACATAGCGAGAGAGGGAACACAAGTAGGGGGAGTGGGAGAGGGAGAAGCAGGCTTCCCGCAGAGCAGGGAGCCAGATGCGGGGCTCGATCCCAGGACCCTGGGATCATGACCTGAGCCTAAGGCAGATGCTTAACACCTGAGCCACCCAGGTGCCCCTCTTTACTGATTTTCTGCCTACTAGATCTATTAATTTCTGACAGGTGGGTGTTGAAGTCTCCAACTATAATAGTAGATGCATCTATTTCTCCTTGCAATTTTACCAGTTTTTACTTCACATAATTTGGTACTCTGTTGTTAGGCACATAGGCATTAAGGATTGTTATGTTTTCCTGAAGAAATGATCCATTTATCACCATGTAATGTTCTTTCTTTCTTTTCTATTTTTAAAAATCCTTTTATTATTCTTTTTTAACAAATGGCCCCAGGGATAGTGGACCAAGGGAGGGAGGAGAGGGAAAGTGAGGCCCCAGTCCCACCCACCCACCCCTTTCCCCCTTATATATTTATAATCTATACATGAGCCCTAGGGGGCCAGGGGAAGGGGAACTCCCTCAGCAGGGTGGGAGCAACCAAGAGTACTTGTCTGCTCAGGAACCAGGCTCCTCTGCCTGTCGGGGAAGGTCCCTCTCAAGAAGCTGGCCCTGTCTACTCCCAAGGCTTCAGCATCCAGCACAGGGCATCTGGTGTTGAGGACTGTTGGTAGAGGCTGATGTGCTAGGTTCAGAAGACTCCACTTAGGTAGAAGGTAGGGCCTTGAGACAAGAATGGAGGCAAGACAAAGACCTTCCAGCTGGGGGAGTATGTGATGACTCAGGTCCCCTTGCTCAGTTTATGATGATCCTGGAATGGCTTTAGTTCCACTGGGTGCAAGTATGCTTGCCTCCAGCTAGGGGGGAAGAGTCTGGCAGGTGCAGGTAGCATCCCGGTAGCAAGAGCAGGTGGGGGCCACACAGTCAGGCTAGGGGCTGTAGAGCTGGGCCCATAGGTAACAAAGAAAGAGGTGGTGGCGCAGAAGGTGTTGCTGGGGGCAGGGAGCCAAAGTTCACCACAGGCAGCTGTGAATCCACCATCGGTAGAAGCATCTGCTATATATAATGCCCTTTATTATCCTTGACAGTTTTCCTTGCTCTGAAGTTTTCAGAGCAATATAGGTACTCCACCTTTCTTTTGGCTAATAAATGTTAGCATAGTATAGCTTTCTCCATTCTTTTTTTTTAACTTATATGTTTTTATATTTAAAGTGGGTTTCTTATAGACAACATATATTTGAATCCTTTTGTTTAATCCGTTCTGAAAATCTCTTTGAATTGGTGTATTTAGACTACAGAAATTTAGTACGATTACTGATAAACTTGGATTGATATCTATCATATTGTTTCCTGTTTGTTTTTTGTTGTCTTTGTTCTTTGTTCCTATTTTTGTCTTTTTTTTCCCTGCTTTTTGTGATTTTAACTGATCATTTTATAGGATTCAATTTTCTCTCCTTTCCTAGCATATCAATTTTACTTCTTTTTAGATTTTTTAAAAATTTATTTGTCAGAGAGAGAGAGAGAGCACGCACAAGCAGGGGGAGCAGCAGGCAGAGGGAGGAGCAAGGAGCCTGATGTGGGACTCAATCCCAGCACCCTGGGATCATGACCTGAGCTGACGGCAGATGCTTAACTGACTGAGCCACCCAGGTGTCCCTCAATTTTACTTCTTATAAAAAAAATGTTAGTGGTTACCCTAGAGCTTGCATTATATATTTACAAGTAATCCAAGTCTACTTTCAAATAAAACTATATTGTTTCACAGGTAGTACACTTTATAATAAAGTTTTCCTAATCCTTCCCTCCCATTTCTTATATCACTGGTGTCATTCATTTTATTTATATACAAACTATAATAATAAAATATATTGTTTTGCTATTGTTATCATGAACAAACTCTGATCTGTTAGCTCAATTAAGAATAATGAAAAGAGAGAGAGGGGAAGATGGCAACAGAGTAGGAGGACCCTAGGCTAACCTCATCCCATGAATACAAGCAGATAACTATCAATTCATTCTAAATATCCCAGAAATCGATTGAGAATTGGCAGAAAAAACTCCACAACTCAAGGTACAGAAGAGGCCACAATGAAGAAGGTAGGATATTCAGAGACACAGCTTGGGAGAGAAACAGATCATGGCTACTGTGGTGGGGAGGGAGCTAGGGTCACGGAGAAGGGCAAGAGGCAGGCTAGCACACAGGGGAGTGCACGGAGAAAATAAATCTTCATAGCAATTGACTTGGAAAGTAAGAGAGCCTGAGTTTTCTGAGTTCTTGTAACCAGCAAAGCTTAAAACCAGGAGTTTTAAAGGTCAGCATGCTTAGCTCTGAGAGAACTTGGAGGACATTAGGCCACTTTTGGAGAAAAGTCAGGGCAAACAGCCTGTGGACATACACTGTAGAAACAGCAAAGTGAAGAGTGCCTGGGGCACATAGTGGGGAGATTATTTTCTCATCTCAGAGTGTATTGCAGAGAGGCACCATTCACAGAGAGACTCCTCCAGAAACAAAGGAACTGGCTGGCACCATTTTCCACCCCTGCCTCTCAGCATAAGCACAGGGCCACCTGCAGGAACCAGCACAGCACAGATATTCACTAACTAACTTGCTTACCCAAGCCCTATCTCCCTAACCCCCATTCCCCCTACCCCCATGCTTCAGAAAAGCTGCATTTTCCTGTCAAGCTTGCTTCAGTCCCAGTGCAGTAGGTCCTCTCCCCCAGAAGACTGGCCCCAACCCCTGCCAACAGCATGTCTCCTGACCTGGGAGTTTTGTGAGGCTTCAGTTCTGGTGGCAGCAGTGAAAGGTCTCATTTCACAAGCAGATGAGAGTATACTTAGTTAAAATGTGTCACATTCAGGCCAGGGACTAAACACTGCCCATAACAGGCAAAGAGAGTCTCTGCAGATGACTGACCTGAAGAATAAAGTGGCCAAAACACAACATGTACATGCAGCACACATTGGAGACATTCCTGGAAGCACCAGACCCTGAATAACAGGGGATACTACACTGCATAGCACTACAGGACCTCTTCTTCATAAAGCCATTACCCCCAAGAACAGGAGACATAGCTGACTTTTCTAACACACAGAAACAGGCATAGAAACCTAGATAAAATGAGAAGACAAGAGGAATTTGCCCCAAATGGAAGAATAGGACCAGGCCATAGCTGGAGATCTAAGCAAAACAGATATAAGTAACATGCCTGATGGAGAACTGAAAGTAATGATTATAAGAATACTTGCTGGACATGAGAAAAGAGTGGAGGACATCAGTGAGACCATTAACACAGAGATAAGGAATAACGTAGCAGAGATAAAGGGCTCAATAAATGAAATGAGAAACACACTTGATGGAATGAATAGCAGGCCGGAAGAAGCAGAGGAATGTATTAATGACCTAGAAGACAGAGTAATGGAAAATAATCAAGTTGAACAAAAAAGAAAAAAGAATTATGCAAAATGAGAATAGACTTAGGGAACTCAGTGACTCCATCAAATGTAACATTTATTTTTAAAGATTTTTATTAATTTATTCATGAGAGACAGAGAGAGAGAGAGAGGCAGAGGGAGAAGCAGGCTCCCAAGGAGCAGAGAGCCTGATGCAGGACTCGATCCCAGAACCCTGGGATCATGACCTGAGCCGAAGGCATATGATCAACCATCTGAGCCACCCAGGCACCCGTAACATTTGTATTATAGGAGTTCCAGAAGAAGGAAGAGAAGAGGGGGCAGAGAATTTAGTTGAAGAAATAATAGCTGAAAACTTCTCTAATCTGGGGAAGCAAACAGACATCCAGATGCAGGAGGCACAGAGAAACCCCAACAAAATCAACAAAAGAAGATACACAGCAAGACATATTGTAATTAAATTTGCAAAATATTGTGATAAAAATATTAAAAGCAGCAAGACAAAAGATAGTTACATACAAAGGAAATCCCATAAGGCTATCAGTGGATTTTTCAGCAGAAACTTTCCAAGCCAGCCAAGAATGGCATGATACATTCAAAGTGCTGAATGTGAAAAATCTCAGCCAAGAATACCCTACTTGGCAAGGTGATCATTCAGAACAGAAACAGAGATAAAGAGTTTCTCAGACAAACAAAAACTCAAGGAGTTCATGACAATTGATCAGCCCTGTAAGAAATACTAAAGGAGACTCTGAGTGGAAAAGAAAGACCAAGAGTGACAGTATAAAGGTGGGAAAAACAAAAGCAGTAAAAATGAATATTTCTGTAAAAAATAAGTCAAAGAACTCACAGAATAAAAGGATGCAAAATATACACTATATCCTTAAAACATGGGGAGGAGAGGAGTAAAGTATGGGTTCAAACTTAAACAACCATCAACTTAATACAGACTGCTATATGCAGAAGACATTATATATAAACCTAATGGTAACCACAAATCAAAAACGACTAATAAATATGCAAAGAATAAAGAGAAATCCAAACATAGCACTAAAGAAAACAAGCCAACTATGAAAATAAGACAAGAAATGTTCAGAGAAAATCTTTAGAAACAATCATAAACAAGTAATAAAGTGACAATAAATACATATCTATCAATAATTACTTTAAAGAGAGGCAAACCAAGAAACAGACCCTTAACTACAGAGAACAAACTCTTCGTTACCAGAGGAAAGGTGGGTGGAGGGATAGAAGAAATAGGTGATGAGGATTAGGAGTGCACTTGTCACGATGAGCACCAGGTGATTAAAATAAAATACAAATAAATACATAAATAAAGGAAGAAAAAGAGTAAGAAAAAGAATTTTTATTTTCCATGTGTTTATTTATTCTCTAGTACTCTCTCTTTATATAGATCCAAATTTTTTACCTATATCATTTTCCTTCTCTCTGAAAATCTTCTTTTAACATTTCTTGCAAGGCAGGTCTACTTGCAATAAATTCCCTCAATTTTTGCTTATCTGAGAAAATCTATTTCTCTTTCACTTTTGTAGGATAATTTCGCTGGATACACAATTCTAGGTTGGTAGGTTTTTTTTTTGTTTTTTTTTTTTTTTTGACATCTCAACACTAAATGCTTCACATCACTCTTTCTTGCATGGTTTCTGAGAAGTCACATTTGATTTTTATTTTTGTTCCTTCATAGGCAATCAAATTTCTCTGACTTCTCATAAGATTTTTTTCTCAATCTTTATTTTCTACAGGTTTAGGATTGATGAATTTGAATAATTTCAGCAGGCTCTGGTACATAGAGGCTGTCACTGTTTGTCTGGAACCTGACCCTGGGATGATTAAAGCAGATAACAGTGGCCCTGACTGTGAGAACCAATAAAGGAGGAGGTTAGAATATGGCCTCTGGATTGGTTGGTTTGCATGTGAAAAGTATGTTTACAGGTTAATTATTTACTATTTCTAGGAATTAGCTAATCCTGAGAGAGGCAGTCCTTCCAGAGGGAGCAAGGCCTCAGATGTCAAAGCATCAGAAATACAGAAAATAAAGACATGATTACTATACCTCTTTTGGTCTTCATTTTGTTAAATAATTATAGGAATTTTTTATTATTTAATTTACCCCTTCCCCCCAATGATTTAGAAATTACATGTTCTATGTCTATTCCTAACTGGTTACCTTGACAACATTCATCATGCTTCTTAATAAAAATCTAAACCAAACACCTTAACTACCTCTTGAACTTACATAGGATTCTCAGTTTTACCTTTGTGTTGATGCTTGTCTAACTTTCGTTCTCCTGATAGCTTGCACTGTTAATGTGCCATATACCATTGCTGAATCTCAACCTTGCTGTTTTCTTGCTATTCACTACTCTACATTTCTAGTTTCAGCTTTATCTAAGATATGGTGAGCCCTGAAATAAATTAGAGACTCTTTATAAAGGATTCAACTTTTCTGAAGGAGGAAGATCTTCCTCATTAACTAAGACATTTTACGGTTAATGTTCAACCTGTTATAACTTACAAATTCTCTCTGGCTAAAAGAGCAAGCATCACTACAGTGAGTTATTTCTTAATCCAGAAAATCAACAGTTTATGACAAAGGGCCGTGTCAAGAGCACAGGAAGCGGCAGTGATGAGCCTCCAAGGCACACTTCCAGTAGCACAGTCAAGAAGGAGCTCAAGACAGCAAATCTTGACAATTTTCCCACTTTTCCCTACCTCTTTCCCCCTCACTTTCTGCTTTGAGATAATAACGACTTTCTGCCATTCTCCTCATGTATGTCAGTCACAAATAGAAGCCCAGCACTCCCACATTGTTTCTTACCTCTTTTCCCGTAACCTCAATGCTGCTTTGCGCATCCCACTTTCTGACCACATCTTCCACCCATTCCTCACTCCTGAAACCTTAAGATCAATCATTAGCAAAATCTCCTGTCTCTCCAATGCCTTTCAGAACATTTGCTTTTTTACTCCCTTACTCAAAGTGAGCCTGGCTCCCTATGCCCCCAGTGTCCTGCTTTCCCTGAGCCTTATCAAGTAGTGTCTTTTTTTTTTTCTTTCTATACTCTTCATTCTTGAGCCTAAAACTGGAATGGATGTGCTTCCTGTTCTTCACTGATTTTCCTTCTTTCCTCCCTAAGCTCTCCAAATTTGAATATAAACCATGAATCTTCCATAAGGACCTCCAACACCCACCCACACCATGGCATCTGTACTTGCTGTTCTTTCTGCCCACTTATTCACATGACTTGCTCCCTCATTCCCTTCAGGTCTTTGCTCAAATGCTATCTTACCAGGAAGGCCTTTCTAGGTTAAACTTGACAGTCTCTTTCCCTTTTTCCTGGTTTCATTTTCCTCCTTAACATTTACTACCATCCAATATATTATAAAATAGATTTTACATATTTATTTTCTTTGTCAACTGACTAGAATATACCCTTAAGAAGGGTAGAAATGTTTGATGTTTTAAGAAAATCCCCTGAATTCCCAGTACCTAGCATAGTGACTGGAGCATAGTAGGTACTCAATACAGATATTTAAATGTATGATTGAATGAAAAGCCGAGTGTTTATCTAGATGTCACTAGGGGCAAAGACTTGAAGTGAACCTTAGGGAGTCATATGCTACTTTTCCTTGAATTATGTCATTACTAGCTTTAATTCAAGTCTTTCCATGTTGTAGGGTTTCTATATCAGAGATCTATTTCTGTTTCTTTTTAATTTTAATGTCTAGATCCAAATCACCCTGTTAATACTACCCCCCTTACTGCCTCAGTTTAATTTTCCTAGCAAACCTCAAAGAAAAAAATAATTCCCACAATTCTCTTCCTGCTAAAGAAAGACCAGAAGGCAAACCTCCCTCCTAATTTCAAGGTTTGTGACAGCCTAAGAACCTATACTCAAGACATATCAGAGATAAGAATAGAACATACGTGTTTTATTTTTGCTATTGAGAAACTGAGCAGAGCTAGTCAGGATGAATTGCTTCTAAGTGCAAATGAGTTTTGACAAAAATTAATTGTACTATTAACATTTTAAAATCTAATATTTGTATTAAATTTGACTCTTCAATAAGGCTCTGCAGCCTGGTACATGTTAAACAAATCCCACATTTAAAAAAGATATAATGAAAATCATTTGCATAAGATTGTTGTTAGAAAGACAGTTATATTTCAACATACTCAAAGCAAATGTAGAACCTGTTTTTAGATATATTTCCTTTTCTCTTGGCCCATTCTGTGAATAACCTTAGTAGTACAGGAGATTCTAACATATTTCTTCTAGCAGAAATATTTTGGTCAGATGAAGTATCCATTTCTATATTTCTGCTATTCAACATTAAATGGTTTGGGGACCTATTAGTGGGACAAAATAGTTTCATATGTTGGAGAGAAAATATCTGAGACATGACATTCAATGCTGGGAACCATAATCTAAGAGAAACACTGTCAAAATAGGATATGTCCTTTAGTATAGCATATGGTTAAATGAACAACTTCTACTACATTCAGACTGACCTGACTCAAGCTGTACTTCCAATTTTTGGTCTATTTGCAATTTGGGGGTTAGTGATATAAACCCTCTCAGTCTCAGAAAGCTTATAAAATCTAGACAAAAAGGAGAACCTAATTTATCAGGTTATTGTAATAATTAAATGAGAAAATATATGTAAATGAGTAAATGTATACACACAACCTGGCACATTGCTTGGTAAATGTTACTTGTTATTTTTTTTCTGGACAGGGAGTATATGTAAAACTACACTATGAAGTAATTAAAATAAATATGTGCTTAATCAGGAGAAGCATGATAGCAGCCTTCACACATTCCCCAAAGGCTGTCTTGTAAGAGATGAATTAGACTTATTCTGTGTGGTTCCATGGGGTACAATAAACAGTACCATAAAATGTAATTGGGAGAAATATGGAACCTAATATCTGGAATTGCCTTAAGTAGAATGATTAGGTGTCCATGCCCAATCCCTGTCACCTGTGAATACATTGTGTTGTATGGATAGGAATTTAGTTTGTGGATACAATTAAGGTTGCTAATCAGCTGACCTTAAAATGGGGTGGATATCCCAGATTTTCCAGATGGTCTGGATGTAATGGTAACAGTCTTTAAGTGTGGAAGAGGGGGTAGGAGGATCAGTGTGAAAATTATGTGATGTGAAATAGACTTGACCAGCTATTGCTGAGATGGAGCCAAGCAATGCAGGTGGCTTCCAAAGTTCAACCAACACCTTGATATTAACCCAGTGATACCCAACACAGGCTTCTGACTTCCAGAATTATAGGATTATAAACCTGTGTTATTTTAAGCCACCAAGTTTGTGGTACTCTGTTAAAGCAGGAGCAGGGGACTAATAAAAAGAGCACATACTAAAAATATGAGCTATACAAAACAGAAGATAATGATCCCCCCAAAACTGGACGTTCAGAGACTGGATATTGTTTTGGGGGAGAAGTGTTCTGAAAAAGGATCTATACATGGTATAGAGAGTTTGATTATAGGAAGCTGAATTTTGTTTAACAGAAGTATAGTAAGAAAATCATAGTGATTTTTGATATATGGATTCAGCTGTTATTTTTTCTTGGTAAATCAAATGAAGCAATTACTGTTGATATGCAATGTGTCCTAGACATAAAAGTATTCACTCAGCATGTCTCCCAAAAACTGATATGTCTTCAACCTTTTAAATGGGGTTAATTGCATCACTGTCAAGATGACAAACTTATTTTTCAGTGATAGGTTAAAATGCTCCCACCCTCTTTCTTATTTTTCTTCTACTACCTTGAATTTTGAGCCTGTCTCTTATGCAACGATATAAATTATAAAGGTGCTTGTCTATTTGACTCTATCCCCATATGTTTCCTGAATAAGTAACTAAGCAAGTGCAGTTTTATCTCACCTTTCTACTTTACCAAGCCCTTTTCTCCAAGTGATGGATGTCATACCTATTTCTTTAAAGGGGAAGCAGATAAGTTGTGACTTAGTGTGGAAGTATCTAACCCAGTTAACAGCAACACTTTCTATATTCATCGTCATGAGACAGATATATGAAGTTAAAGCTAAGTACATTTTGCTGATGGGTTGATTTTTGGTTCACTGCAGCAGTGAAGAAAAAAAGTAGTACACTCAATATGGCACAGGTCGTCAAAACCGGTATGTACATTTGTTAAACAAAAAAGAAAAATATGAAAGATTGTGAAGTCTGAAAAAAAAAAAAAAGTCCGCAAAATCAACTCCTCTGTTTGTTGTTGGTTGAAAAGAGAGTAATGACATTTGAAGACCAATCTGTGGATTATAGAGAAACAGTCTAGCATTTTTATTTATTTTGTTGGATGACAGATAAAAAGTATTAAATTAGCATCTTTAATTTTCATATATTATGTGTGCTTGTGGTCCAATCTGTCATGAAAATTATACTCCTTATCCTACTATTTACAACATGGCGGTGGCAGAGGCTTCTGGTACCCAGTGAGTTGGTTCACCTTTGGCAGAACACACTGACTGCTCTGGCTTTCCTAGAGTACTGGCTGCTCCATGACAGTCATTTATGTGGCTCTCCTTTCCCTGAATCTGGGCAGTTTGGCAGCATTCAGTCCAACCTCATAATTTGTAACCTCCCTAGTATTTTTAGCTGGGTTATTCCATCTTTAATATTGGATCCTAAAAATGCAACATTGAAGAACTCTACTACGTCCTGCAAAAAAACACCCCTACTTCTTCCTCCTCTTCCTTCAACTACTGTTACTACTAACAGGTACTACTACTACTACTACAACTACTGGCAGCTACCACTGATCAAGAATTTAAGAAGTACAAGCACTTTATGAAATGCTTTAAATATCACATTTAGTTTTTGCAAAACATGATAATTATCTCCATTTTACAGATGGGGAAGTTGAGATGCAGGAATTTCGATAACTTGCCTCCAACCACACACATATCTAACTATATGGGCCAGGTGACTCCAAAGCACTGTAACTAAAAGTTACACTGTTTCTCTGTACCTTTAACTCTGTGTCCTCTGTTAACACCTACTGTTTTCAATGAATTATTTCTCCAGAACAAAATGAGGTATTTCTGAGAAAGGTTTAGAAGAGGTTAATATAATCAATGATATCATGACAGACTAATTCTATTCATTACTGAATGTACTCTCATATTTCCTCTTCCTACATTTCTCTCCTTTCTTAGGAGGAATGTACATACATACACAAAGACTTCCATAACTGAAAGCCAAGAGAAGCTTCTGTTTTAGGCCAGATTTTATACTCAAATGGCTGGATCAATAGATATAGGATAATGATACAATTAAGAAAAAAAAAAATCCAAGACTCATGAAAAGAGGAAAATATCACTGGAGAGTTTTATTTTCCAGCTCTTTCGGTTCTTTTCTGTCACATCATCACTGAACAATTTGCCCTAAAATGGAGAAAGTGTCAGTCAGTCTACACTCTCAACCTAGTCATACCTCCCATCTTCCTTGTTCTACTTAACATTCACTACTAAACCCATGTCTCAGGACCCTAATGTAAGTGCAATCTCTGGTAAATTGCTCCCAGTAATTTTCTTCTATACTTTGCAACATGATGTAGAACAGACAGGTCTCTTTTCTTTAACTCCAGCATCTTTTATTTGATCACTTTCAAATGGACCTTATTTTTTTAAATTTTTTTTCTCAGATAGATAGAGCATATCAGCAGACCTCAGCTTCATATAATTATTAAAGCACTGACATTGGAATATGGTAGCATTAAGTCTTCCAATGGTTCACCAGGGATAAACTGACTTCTGTGTTGCATTATCCCATTATTTATAGAGAGACATTATTGAAAGCCTAAATCACTTGGCAAAGAGAATTATAATTTCAAGGAGAGCAGAGGTGACTGGATTACTGACTAGATGAATGTTCCTACATACCTCTTAACATATTCTAAAGCATGTAGTGCACAGACCATCACTTCTGTTTTCCCACATTATCTTGCTCCCTGCTTCATAGGTCCTCAAGTCAAAGACATTTACACCACAAATTTATCACTTTTATTCCAGAATTTGGCTTTATCTCTCTTTTTGTATTTTGATCTCATTCATATTGCTTTTGCTCCCTTGTTAGCATATAGAACAGCCTATATTCTGTTTTGCAGAAATGAACACAAAGAGGATATGTTTGTCAATATGACTGGCTAGAAAATCTATGATTAAAAGTTATGTTACTCATTACCATGGAAAATCAAAGTGGGAACAATGCTTACTGACCATTTTTGGAAACAATTTCTTGCTCATTGCTTTCTGTAATCTTTCTTAAAAACAAAGCTGTAAAATGCCACGTTTCATGGAGATGGCAACATACAGTGAAATTTGTACTCATGCAAAAAGATCCTATTATTTGTTTTTCTTTCAAATTAGTTTCTAAGAGTTTCTACCTGAAGGAGTGCTAACACTGGTAATTATTTTAGGATGTGTTAGCTGGTATTTTACAGATCAAAACCTCCATATTCTGGGTTGACAGATAGCTACCAATGCTGTTCATTTTCCCAGAGATAATGGTTAGAACATGTTAGCCACAAAATCAATAACATGAATGATTATTTGCCAGTGAAATCAATAAATATAACTGCTAATAAATGTGTCCATCATGAATGAAAAATATTGGTTTTGAATGAGTATTAGATTCGTGCTGGCATAGCAGAGTGAGCTCTGAGAGCCCCTCAGTTTGTTTACCTGCAGACAGATTTGGTTCCAGACATATGGTGTCTCAAACTAATGCAACAAACTTAGGAACACAGAAGCAAAATAGGCTCAAACATAAATAGGTCTCTTAGGGGTCCAGGGATTGTCACAAAGTCTATGTAAAACCTGGAACTCTTACTTCCTACCCACCCTAACAAAACACTATGACATATTGACATTAGAGTGTATTATCATCTTAAGGTGATAAAGTGATATTAAATGTCACTGGGTTCAATCCTCTGATTCTTGTTTTTTTCTACTGTGATTTTGCCAAGTATTGTAAAATACCTCCGGAGATGGGGAACTTAATATCTTTCGAGGCACTCCAAAACAGAAAAAGACAGCAGAACTGGATTAAACAGTATAGGAGTTCATAGGTAGAGTAGTTCCATAAGTGTCCCCAACAGTTACTCCACAAAGAAATCATCACACTTTAAGATAGAAGGGAAATATTTATGAGCTATAATTTAAAATGGTAACTATAAAAAATTGTTGACATTTATAATCATATTTTAGGGAACAAAGCATTAGTGTTCTAGGATATTTTACCATATATATCAGCTCCTCACTGATGGAATAAAAATGAAGCCTAACAACATTAATTTAAAAATCCAAACCAGGGCTCATTATTGCAAAGCATTTGCTTGGTTACTGTAAGGTGAATGAAAGAGACATTATGTTTATGAATGAGCAAAATGGCATTAGACCTTTCAGATTGGGATCAAGAGGGTAAGAAAAAAACAAGGTAAAAAATGTCCTTTTTAAGTGTACTGTCATGATCTAGGTTGAACTATCAACATTTTAGCCTGATATCGTTGGCATCAAAAGCTACTTGACACATAATGAGGACAGTTGGGATTGACCTATTGAGGAGGAAATGGAATATAAACCAGAGGCAAATCAGAGCTTCAGCTCAATTTGGCGAACAGCCTACTTCTCAAACTATCCATACCGTTTCCCAAGGAGACTCGGAACACTGATGACAGCAGTTAGATTTAGGAATCTCACCCCAGCCTAAGGATGAGTACTTCTTAGGCCAGGTCACCAGAATTATATCTATATGAATCCAAAGGGCAGACAGCCATCCTACCTTTATAGAAATAAATTTCAGTTTAATATATGTATTATCTTTCTAATTAATGAAGCTGTCAAAAGAATGAGTGGGCTACTCTATGATATGAATGTGTGGTTTCTGGATATGTTTAAAAAAATTGCATGACCACTGTTACTGAAGAGTTAGCATGATTTTTAGATGATCTCTGATGGGCCCTTCCATCTACGTAACTCTAGTCACTCATTCATTCATTCATTCCTGTAACAAAGCTTGATTCCCTAATGTTGACCCAAAATGACCTCTGTTCTGTTTTTATTATATCATTAATGTGAATTAAGTAGATATTGTGAAAATCTGGAAGAATTAAGGAAGTGATATAAGTAAGCATTCAATTTCATTTTTCAATGCATAGAAACTTAAAATAACCAATCTATTTGACCAATCTGCAAAAAAATAATTTTTTACTAATTCTTACATTTCAGATAGATAATACATTATGCTGATTAGCAGCATTTCACAGAATTTATTCATAGGTTTGTCATAGCTTGTTCCCTCACTTCACACAGGCTCTTTTCAAATGTCATCATATTGGGAAAGCTTTCTTTTGCCACCTTATGAAAAATGGCATTCTCACTCAATCACTCTCTCTACTCTAATCCTGCTTTATTTTTATTGACAAAATATATCACCTCATGATACTGTTGTTTATTTTCTGTCTCTACCCACTAGATTGTAAATTCCCTGAGAATAAGGATTCAGACTGTTTTGTTCACCCTTGTCTTCCTATTGCTATGATATCTGGCACATAGTTGATGCTCAAAAATATATGTTAAATGATTGAGCAAATAAACGGATGAATGAAAAAGTGAATGTAACTGCCTGAATTAATAAATTACTTTGCATAACATGAGTGAGTTTTGATTGCAAACAGGCACTACTTTAACATCATAAATAAAGTAGTCAATACAAAATAAATCTATTTTTTAGTTTACATTTGAATGCTAATTTACACTAACAGAAGTAAACTGGAAATCACTAAGGGAATAAAAATACATATTTTTAAGAATTTTAAGCCCCCATCATTAGAATTTCATTTTCTGTCATGCTTTAGAAAAGTAACTGAGACTAACTTGAAAAACAAACATTCAAAAACTGTCTAAATTTCCAGGCATCCCAGTGAAATTGAAAGTTCCAGCTCAAGTCACATAAGACCCAGATTCAATTTAATGAGAGAGAGAGGCTTTTGTAAGTTATTTATACAATGGTTAATTCTCAAAGGCATTCCATTTCTCTATATGAATTCATGCTACATGACCGCTGCAAAGGATAGAGATGCTGAGGAAAAGACATTGATCTGATGTATTGCTATGCATTGGGGACTTTGTATTATATCAGAATGTGTGTGCCCATTGACATTTTTAAATAACTGTGATCTATATTATATTTTCTTGACTCTTTGTATTTTCTTGGCCCATCATGGTTTATAGTTCCATATGAGTATTTAATGTTGAATACTAATTTTCAAAAATAAATAGTTTTCTATACAGGTGACAAATATTTTTGCTAGTTATGATCTATCCAGTTACTTATTTTAGGTACTGCACTATGAAAACCAAATGTGGCCAATGGAGTTTTCTGATTATTGTTTATATCAATTCAACAATGCAGCTTACTTAGAAAGTAGCAAATACGTATCATTGTGAATATAGAAAAATAAATTTGCCTATGCACATCAGTAAATTGCATGCATACAGGAATGGATTCCCAAGCAATTTTATAAGGGATTTTGTGATTATATGCTAGAAAACTAAATATACACCAGTAAGTCCCAAAATATTTTATTTCATTTTTTAAAATGGCAATGTAGCTCAACCTTTTGCACTATACAAGGAAAATAATATTTTTCTAATTAAGTTCAAGTTTGAAAAACAATATTTGCAAGCAGAAATAAGATTTTGGAAGTTCTTGGTAGTTCTTGTTTTCTTATTATGAAAGAAGGGCAGCATGGTATAGTAAAAATAGCACTGGGTGACAGGAGTTTTGGATTGAAAGAATATTTCAGCCAATATTTATGTGTATAACCCTGAGTCAGTTATTAATGGAACTACACATGGTTCTACCTAGGTCTGAAATGCTATGTAAATATCAATTCATAGTATCAATTATTGTGCTTAGAAAAATATGTAGAATTTCTGTCCCTCAAGACTCTAAGTACTCACTATAATAATGCAAGAAATTAGAAGAATCAACTTTACCAAAATAGCAGAAAGTTGAACCAATACATGAAGTTAATGTTAGAGCTTCAAGGATCCTGGAGATCATCATATCTGACCTCTTCATTTTAGATACTAGGAAACTGTTCTGAAGAGGTGAAGTGGCAGAAATTCATATAGCTAAGTAGTAAGACATCACTAACAGATGAAAAACTTAGAATACTTTAACCAACAAATTTCTCAATCCTTTTTTTCCCCCTCCTTCCTCATTCCCTCAATCTTCCTCTCTTTTTTTTTTTAACATTTCCATTCTCCTGCTGTTAGTTAGATGACTTTTTGTTTCTCTGCTTTTAGTAAGTAAACACATACTCACAGTGGTAAATTTAGGAATCTAGAGTATCAAGAAAAAAGTTTTCCATAATATTATCATTCAGAAAGATTCAATTATTTTCTATAAGGCACCTCTTTCATTATGTCACAAAATTGACATTTCAAAATGCAAAAGCAAAAATTGCAAAGGACTGTTATCATGGTGAAAATATTCAAGCCTTGCTTCTCTGACTATAGGAAAACTTTCAACATTATAGCATTGTAAGACTCCTTAGATAAACACCAAGGCTGCCTTTACATTGCTATTCCATTAATTGAAAACTGGCTGGTAGCGCTAGTATAGCATTTATTTTTGGGGTTGTCCAATTCATATCAGTTGGCTTGAGCAACTAGACACATGGAAGAACTAAAAGCTGTCAACTCACTTTAGTTTCCCTAAAATTGCTATATAAAATATGCTAGTGTCCATGAACTTGGACAAGACTGAAGTGGAATATTTGAGGCATCTTATTGGTCACTGAATCAACAAAAGTGCTTTACTTTTTTTCTCTTTTTAAATTTTTTTTCAGGGTGGGGAGAGATCATATTAGGGATAGAACTCTACTTCACTTGTTTAGTACCATACAGATACCACCTGTATGGTATTGTTTGAAGACCCTATCCAATTCCAAGTAAACTCTTGTGTCAAATGCAAATATGAAAAAATCTGAATATTAATAAAGATCTATTTCTTCCATAAATAACAATAGATAGGAAATGAGCAATTGGATAGGGCTGTGTGCATTCAGATAAGCTCCTCATTAAAACCAAATTTACCAATGGTAGTGTTGTCAGTTAAGATACTATGACACATACACAATGAAATCATATATAATCTAAACTGTTCTCACTTTATAGACAATTGAACAACTGTAATTGATTCATGTATTGCAATTTTCATTCCATTAGTTGGAATATATATCCAAAATTGGGGCTGTCAATCAGAAAAAATGAAGGCATGTTTTGTATTTCATATTAATTGGAGGAGGAAAAATCATTCTTTGTATTTAGATTCAACAGGGCTATACACATTTTAGGTAATACAACAGTAAATATACATGTTCGCTCTAGTCATATAATTAGTTTCAGCACCTTGGTAAATATATGAAAATAGGTTCATATATAGCCCTGTGAAATAATGAGACTGGTTTTCTTTTCACTTGAATTCACTTTATTGATTGTATTGCCTTTCAACACTATCATTTTTTGGACTCCTGTATTTACTTTTGTATTTTGGAGGACTCTATTTTTATTCAGAGTGTATAAAACTATCCTGAATTACTAACCCAAGAAGGTCATCTCATATCTCTGGGGATCAATGGACTGAAGGATTTTGATAATGAAATCTGGGACAAAACACACATACATAGATGTAAATATTCATGTTATTGAATTCAAAGATAAGAGTTTTCCATATTAACCTTCTCCAAAAAAATACTCTTTTCTGGGTATTTTTAATTCTTGAACTTATGACATTTTACATATTTTCTGTGTATTTAATTTCAGGTTCTTCCAATAGTCAGCTTTAGCATCACTTCACATGTACCCTAAATATGCCAGGTGGTAAGTAACATACTTATGTTTCAAATATCAACTAGCATAGGTCCAGATAGTTTTAAAAGAACAATGAATAAGCACAAATGTGGGGGAGGTATCAAGCCTAACTCATCATATAATGAGTCTTAATTATGATTAAATACATCTCATTTCCTAACCTTCATGATATTTTTTATTTCTCTATGTTATTCTTTTTACTAAAATAAAAACAATGTGGAATTTTTCCACATTGTTATCTATGAATATGAGGTTTACTTGACTTTCTAAAGGTCCAGTTTTTATCAGCTGAACCATATGTAATTACTCAAATTTGGCCATTTTGACACATAAAAATGGTCATTTTATATAGTTCAACCAATTACATCATAAAACAAGATACAGGGAAACATGATGCGTGAGATATGTAATAATACTTGAAGAGCACATAGATTGAGAGTCCTGTATGTAAATTTAAGGTCCAGATTTAGCATATACTTGTTCTGTGTACTAACTCCCTGAGCTTTAGAATCCTCAACAGAAAAATGAGAAGATTGATTCTATTCATGATTCTTCACAATCAAGCATGATAAAAAATTCAAAGCTTTGTGAACTTAATGACTTCAATCGTACAGTGTTAATCATACTGTGGACAGACACAGGACTTTAACATACCTGACCATCTCGCATTTTACTCCATATTAGTAGTACCTGCAGTCCTTTTTCATGTAGCTGTAGCTACTTTTGGTCCCAGAGAATACCTTAAAGATGAAGAGATCACTATGTTTTTCAGAATTAAAGGAGGATGAGAAACTATTTTTATTATGCCTAGCACAAACAACAGAAGACATAGTTGAAATGTGGTATGCAAACGCACCTCAGCATGGTAAAATTTACTCAGATTTTCTCAGCTACATAATCTCCTACGGCCTTCCCAATCTCTTGATCTGTCCAGTTACAACTCAAGCCAGTAGTCAAGAAAGGCAAAGGACAATCTTCTCTCTCTTCCCTAGTCCTCGTCTCTGTTCAGAACTTATTTCTTCCAGCCAACCAATCATCTGTTCACCTGTTCTCAGTTTACCCATTCATTCTATTGATTCATTCCTAAAATGTTTGTTGAATTTACAGTATGTGGCATGCAATCTGCTGAATATTGGGGATACAATGACAAGCTAAGGGACAAAGTCTTTGCCCTGAAATATTATGATCCACACATTAATCAAATAATCATAAAAATATCTAATTATAATTTAGCTAAACTGAGTCAATGGAAAAGTATAAAATATTAATACTACTGATGACAGGGACCTCAAACTGGGTATGTGTCTGGGAGAAAGGTGGGGAGGTGGTAAAACCATCAGATTAGGGTAAGTATGTGAGAAATTAGTTAAATACAATTTACCCAAAAGTTACATCCATGTTCTAATTTCTAGTGCCTATAAATATTACCTTACTTAGATACAGGGCCTTTATAGATGTAATTACATTAAAAATCTTGAGATGAGGGGCACCTAGGTGGCTCACTTGGTTCAGCCTCCAACTCTTGATTTCAGCTCAGGTCATGATCTTGGGGTCATGGGAAGGAGCCCCGCGTCAGGCTCTGTGCTCAGCATGGAGTCTACTTGTCCCTCTTCCTCCGCTCCTTCCCCCATCCCCAAATAAATAAATAAAGTCTTAAAAAAAAAAAAAACAGGGCGCCTGGGTGGCTCAGTTGGTTAAGCGACTGCCTTCGGCTCAGGTCATGATCCCAGGGTCCTGGGATCGAGTCCCACATTGGGCTCCTGGCTCGGCGGGAAGCCTGCTTCTCCCTCTCCCACTCCCCCTGCTTGTGTTCCCTCTCTCGCTGTATCTCTCTCTGTCAAATAAATAAAATCTTTAAAAAAAAAACAAAAAAAAAACCATCTTGAGATGAGGAGATCATCTGGATTATCTGGGTGGACCCTAAATCCAAGGACAAGTGTCCTCATAAGAGAAATATAGAGGAAGATTTGAGACAGAAGAAGAGAAGACACAGACAGAAGATGCAGAAACAAAGTGACCATAGAGGCAGAGATCAGAGTGAGGCTGAATGCCAGGCCATCTATTGGTAGCTGTAAGAGGCAAAGAACAAATTCTCCCCAAGAGGTCACAGAGGAAACACGGTTCTGCCAATACCTGGGCTTAACCCTTCTAGGATCCTGAATCATGAGGCAATATATTTCTATTGTTTTAAGCCACCAATTTTTGATCATTTGTCGTGGCAGCCACAGGAAACTAATACAACCTCCTCTCCTAATATCATAGTTTAAAATTCTTATATCCATAAAGGATAGTATTTCTTCCCAAGTCAGAACTTGTAGTCACAGAATTCAAACTTATACTCAAAATAGTCATGAAAACTTCAGAAATGAATGTGTGTGTGTATATAATCTATTGATAGGTAGATGTATGTAGATACTCTAAATACAATATCTATACAGATAATACCCTTTAGGGAATGAGAGATAAGTAGCCAACTGCTATGGGACTGAGGGACTGCCTCTTCTGCAGGCACCAAGTCTGAAGGGAGCATTAAGATACCTTTTGTGACAAGAACTACAGTGTGCAGGAGGCTGACTTGAATATGATTTGTAGACAAAATAGGTTGCTGTATCATGGGGAAAAAAACCTAAAAAAATACCATGTCATGGTTTGTATAAGCCATAGACCTATTCAAAAATGATTGTGGTGTGATTAGCAGAATAAAACTCCATATGTCTTTGATTTTCTCTGTAATCTAAGAATCCTGATTCTATGTCATTTAAGATTTAAGTTGGGAAAATATGCATAGCATTTGAGAAAATAGGAATGAATATTTTGGGGCACAATGTAGACCAGTGGTTTGCAAACTATGTTATGTAAAGAAAAACCTTAAGGTTTCATTTGTGTGGGGGAGGGTGGCAGAGGTTGCGTGAGGGACAAGAATGAAGGAGCAGAGCAGCCTACAGACTATCTCTTCCTGCTTTATTCACAGCATTTCTATGGTTTTTTGTTTTACATATATTCACTGCTGTCTTATATTTCTTTTGTGCCATAGGACTCCATCTCTACTACATCTGAAAAAAGAAAAAAAAAAAAAAAACTAGCCTAGATATATTTGCTTGGCTCTAAGTGTTCGTCTGCTAAAGCAAAAACTGAATGGTGTGGAGCTGGGAGCCATCTTTCCAATTCTGAGTTTTAAATCATTGTGAAATGAGTAGAGTTCAAACCATATGTTTTCTTTTATGAAATAAGTAATAAAGGGAAATGTTTTTTTTCACTTGGTTAGTTTCTTTGCTTCCTGTCAAAACTGAGGAGAAAGATTGGTAGACATAGACACTATAATTTCTGGTTAAAGATATTCTTGACTTTGAGGCAATTTGTTTAACTTTCTTGCATCTTACAAAAAGGTTTCTATCAAATTTTGAAATCAGTGTGGTATTAACTTTTGACCACAGAAATGGAGGCTAGCCCTAGCAGAAACAAAGGCTTGTTTTGCTTACTGTCACTGGTATGTCAATGTGGACATCTTGATAGCTCTCTTTCCCCCCAAATGAAAGCTCCATTCTTCCTCTTCTAGACAAATTCTCCCTCCTCCAGTATTTCAGGATAATAAGAAGGCCAAAATTAGATTCCCAAAGTGGACATTTAGTTTTTAACATCCTAATTGTTTGAAGGCACATCGGACAATGACCTAATTTTATGTGAACCTGAAGACATTTCCTGCTCAGGCCATGCCTTATGAAATCTCCTACAGATGGCTATATTTCTTGATCAAATAAAAATTTCTGTTAGCTGTATCATTCCTTTTGTTGCATATTAAGTAAAACACGCTAGTTCAAGGGAGATGTCCCCTCCACCTTCATTGCTTTCACAATACTATAGGTCTAGATAAAAAAAAAAAAAAAAAAAATCTGCCCAGTTTTTCTACATAATGTTATTTCAGTATTTCAATTGATAGTGCAATCAATACATCAGACTGTGTGGCAGTTTCTGACCTAGACTATATCACCGTATTAATCAATTAACTTGTACGGACATTCAAAGCAAATCCCCCCTTGACAGTCACAAAGTTAAGAGAGAAGGCCAGAAGAAGGAAGCAACACTTCAAATAACACAAATCAAATGGGTTTAGGAAAAAACACTTTTAGAGGTCACTAGGAAAGGAATGTTACATGACAGTTCTCTGATTTGGTCAATATTTTGAAAACTACATATCCTCTTGGGCCAAATTTAGCATAACGTGCCTAGGCTATTGTACACTGGAAATATAATAAGTTGGAAAAAGAACCTCCATCGGCGCTATTTTTTTATGAGATTGCATCCCCAGAGTGCTGCCTATTCACTTATTAATTTCATATAATACTTGAGATTATAAATTATTCAGTAAGAAAACAGAGATGTTGGGCGCCTGTGTGGCTCAGTTGGTTAAGCGACTGCCTTCGGCTCAGGTCATGATCCTGGAGTCCCGGGATTGAGTCCCGCATCGGGCTCCCTGCTCGGCAGGGAGCCTGCTTCTCCCTCTGACCCTCCTCCCTCTCATGCTCTCCGTCTCTCATTCTCTCTCTCGCAAATAAATAAATAAAATCTTAAAAAAAAAAAAAAGAAAACAGAGATGCATAAACTTGCCATTTGAAGATTTGAGGTTGTGAACAATAGCAACTTAAAAAGAATATAAAGACTTATGTGCTTATCCCTACTTCATCACGTCAAAGGAACTTCAGTTGATCTACTCTAAGGCAACTCCTTTAGGGAAAAATTTAATTAGAAAAAGTAAGACACCATTTAATGATCAGAGAGTAAACACAGATCAGCATGGAGGTTCCTGAGAAGCCTGTTTTTCTTACTTCGCTGAACAGAGAAATCTTTTACCAACAAGGAAGAAGAAATGAAAGTTCATTTTGCTTGCAATTTTCAACAAGGGAACACTGAGTAATCAAAGAAATAATGCTGGGCACCTGGGTGGCTCACTTGTTAAGCGTCTGCCTTCGGCTCAGGTCATGATCCCAGGGTCCTGGGATCGAGTCCCACATCGGGCTCCCTGCTCAGCGGGAAGCCTGCTTCTCCCTCCCCCACTTCCCCTGCTTGTGTTCCCTCTCTGGTTGTGTCTCTCTGTGTCAAATAAATAAATAGAATCTTAAAAAAAAAAAGAAAGAAAGAATGCTGACTGAAGCTTTGGAATGGTGATTATGGGGGTATGCTCTTTAAACTTTTTTTTTTTTAACTTCAGATACTCTGAAATTCATGGGGAACCATAACCATCATCTCTGCAATATTCTTCCCATTATTTTGAAAAATTATCATCTCCTCACCCATCCTCTTCATCCACACACAAGTAGGCACTATAAAGTGCTTAGTACCTGACCTGAGACCGGTAAGTTTCCTTAAAAAAAACATAGTATAGTTTAATATAGTTCTTCTTATGCAGATTTAATTCACATAGAGAACACTGACCTAGCATTTTTAATTTTTTCTCCCTTTTGTATTTATTCATTTAGCTGCATATAACTCTCATTCACTATTTCTAGTGCATTATATTCCACTGAAAGAACCCACTGTATTTATTTTATTTATCACCTTTACAGGACATCTAGACTGCTTTCAATTCTCTGCTTGTGTAAAACAATGCTAAAAAGAGCATCCTGTATTTGCCACCATATGGTTCTATGCATGAGTCTTCCTTCAGGCTGTTAGGTTGGGGGGTGGGGAGTAAAACCAGCAGTGATATTAGATTAACGCACACTTAATTTCATTAAATTTGATAGATTGCTCTCCAGAAAGTCTGTGCCAGTTTACATCTCACCAGCAGAAGCCCAAATGGTTCCATTTTCACCCATGGCCAGCAGCTAAAATTCTCTCACTTTCTAATTTTTGTCAATATGATGGTATAAAAATATATCACACAATTATTTTAATAACCATTTTTTCTAATTACTAAAAACATGGACTCTCTCTTCATATATACTTTCCCTTTTATTAAATTACATTTTTATTCCTTTTTCTCTACCAAGTTTAATGTCTCTTGTTGTTATTGTTGGTGATTTGAAGGTATGGTTGATATATTCCACATAGCAATAACTTGTTTCATTTTAGATCCTGAAAATATATTCTTCCAGACTGTTAATTTTGTCCATGATGTCCTGTGTAGAAAAGAAATCCATAATTTTGATCTGACCTAATGCATAAATATTTCCCTTTACCATTTATTATTTTTCTCATTCTTCAGGTTATCAGTCTTATTTTTTATGTGAGCAATCATCGGATTTATAAAAAGATACAATAAAGTTTAAAATGATACAAAATATCAATTTCAAAACACCACCAAAAACTGGGTGTATCTAACCATACTCAGCTAGCTCATAACAGAGCAAATGGGTAAGTGGAATAATTCATGCTATCATGTACTACTCTATGAACGGGCAACAGAACAAGCTGGTAAAGGCAGAGGAACTCTCTATCTTCTAAGGATTAGAACCAAAGGGCTCCAGAATCACCTGGTATCTGCTCAATGTTGTACCTCTGGTTAGAAACGTATATGATGAGAACTCCAGGGATCTTCCGGATCCTTCCTTTATTTAGGGTCTTGGTGACCACAAGATAACACCTGCGCTGAGTTACTCTGTACTAAGCAGTCGTCTGCATTTGTTTCTTTGTGTGTTACAGTAATTACTCAAATTTTGGATCCTTGGCAATCCTTAGAGCCACATGATACTTCTGCTGTCATTTCTCAATGACAGCCATTACACAGTTATTTCTGCAAGGATACACATGGCATATGGATGGCCCATCACTGACTAGACTAAGGCATGTTTGTGTTTAATGGAAAAGTGGATAAAGTTGGTATCAACCAGGATGTGGTCAGGTGGGCTCAGCTGTATGTTAATATTGGAAGCATAAGCAGGAAGGATATTGGGGGACTTCTTCTTCCTTGAGTGGACTGAGATCTTTTGTCAATGTCTAGTGCGTTGGGGTCCCTGGGTAAGGGTCTACGAAATCAGCAGGACACAGGGGATGCAGAGCAAAGACAGCACTTACAACTGCATACTGCCGTTTATTTCTCACATAGCTATATACTCGCAGAGATCAGATAAACATAACAATGTATCAAGCCAACATCTGTGAAGTGAAATATACACGAAATGCAATAAGAACAAAATACATCCTGCTTATGCTTGCAGAATAAAGAATTCTCTTAGCCCTCCTTCCTTTGGAGACAACATGTTCTTGGTCTTTAGAAAGAACACTTCTGTTTAGAGAGATACACTTTAAGCTAGGCAAGAGCCACTTCCTGCTGATCCAGGCATTTAGGCCTTGCAACATGAGGTAAGGGGAAGAGAACATTTTCTCCTCCTGGCCTAGGCCTGCCTGGCCGACCTTAACCTCAGTGCAGTCCTCAAATGACCCTGGCCTGCAAGGGGTCTACAAGCCTACACCATCTCAATCTTTCTTTTTTTTTTTTAGGTTTTAATCTTTCCTTCTCTTTAAGCCTCTGATTTCAGAGACTTAAGCGTTCACTTCACGGCCACATACATTCTTGCTTTCTTTTGCTTCCCCCTGTTCATGCCACACTCTTACTTCTTAGTCCTTCTTCTTTAAAACAACTTTTTCATTTGGCTTCTAGGACTTGACTTCCTTTAGACTCACTTTAACCACGTCTCTGGCTAATCTTCAGACTCCTTCCTTTATTCTTTTTCATTTCAGCCTCTCAGCATCCTTCCCGCCCACACACAGCTCCATCCTCAGTCTTTTTATCTTTTCATATCTCTACTCATTGCACAGGAAATTGCATCCATTCTCAAGGTCTATGTTTAACATCTACATGCCCATGAGTCTCAAATTCTGTGTCTAACCAAGATCCTTCCTCTAACTCCAGACTGGTACATCTAAGTCCTCAGTGAATCACAAATCAGACAGAGTTCTATTGGAAAAGCAGAACAAGGAGGAGATACATTGCTGCAGTCAATTGGCTTGTGGGATGGTGGACCCTGACTAAGAAAGTGAGAAATCTGTAGGGCAGGCTGTCAGGAATGGCAGGCTGGTACTCTCAGCCAAGGGCACAAGTTATTATCCACAGGAGCCAATGAACTCCTATCATAGGAAAAAAAGTTAAAGTGAGAAAATAAATGTTTGTTCCACGAATTAATTGATATCTTTTGTTTCCTTTCTGTGGATTTTTTTAACTGGGGAAAGAAACTGACTTACATGTGCAATATTTGTCCTGTACTATATAAACTAAATGTTTTAATTAATAAGAAGAGTGATACCTAAAATTTATCAAGTACTTACTATGTGCCCTGGTACTGTTATAAGAACTTTAGGTATTATCACAGTTAAGCCTGTGACAACACTATGAAGCATATTATCATGATTACCAGTTTTCACTCAAGAAAACTGAGGCATGGAGAGAGAAGCATCTTGCCTAAATTCACAGCTTTTAAGTGATGGAGTTTGTATTTGAACCCATGAACTATGAGTTTAGTGCTTGTACTAAGATTTATTTACTGTGGGAAGGAACTACAATCTTTGTTTACAAGGATAAAGAAGCTAAGATAATGACAGTGAGGGAGTTTAAAAACAATCCAGAGCTTCCAATATAGTTATAGGTTGCAAAGACACACATATTTACCTCTTAAAAACATGTGAAATTTGCTAAGACAGACATAATTATGCAATTTTTTGTGGGAAATAATTGGTAGCAAAAATGACCAAATAAACTCTGATGGGCTGTATAAATTACTTGAAACATCTTAGAAAGAATGCTTTAACATGCTTGAATATCTTCAGTATTAAAACTAGGGAAAAATAGGTCATACCCAGCCTGTTGCCAGGTTTTTTTTTTTTTTTTTTAATAATTTTTTTTTGAGGGGTGGTGAAAGATGGCAGAGGAGTAGGGGACCCTATTTCAACTGGTCCCCAGAATTGAGCTGGATATCTACCAGACCACTCTGAGAACCCACGGAATCAGCCTGAGATGTAAGAAGATCTGGATCCCTACAAACAGAATATCACAGGTGGTTGGTTTTGAGGTATGAAGCGGGGAGCCCTGATTCCGCAGGCAGATTTTGGAGGATAAACGGCAGCGGGAGGGTGCCTGGCTGTGGGGATCCTACACCGCTGGTGAGCGACAGCCTTGCATGCTGCAGATGGGGCACAGACTTGCAGACTGGTAGGGGTGGGGAAAGGACTTTAGGGCAGCCCCTGGGGTGGAAACCCAGAGCGGCAGGGGTCACACGGGAGAACTGGGAGCGTCTGGCGGTTTTAGAAGCACAAAGGGCAGAGACGTGCCCCGACCTGGAGGCAGGACTGGGGGCATTGAGGAGGGGTGCACAACCCAGAACGCTGCAGTTTATAGTAGCACAGACAGTAACACAGACAGTGTGGCCTGGAGAGCTCACTGAAGAACAGACTGCGATCTCTCTGCTCTGAGGCAGAGGGTTGGAAATGGTCTCTTCTGCTCTGACTCGTGGTAGAGATGCGGAAAGCCACCAGAGAACAAAAGCCCCCAAAACTGATTCTCACTGAGCCCCATCCCCTGCCACAGGGGGGCAGGGCAACTCCGCCCAAACAGGGTTGCCTGAATAACAGCGCGGCAGGCCCCTCCCCCAGAAGACAGGCTGGGAAAACAAGAGGCCAGCAACCCTAAAGTCCCAAGAAAACAGGTGCATCTTGCTTGGGTTCTGGTTAATAATTTGGACTCTATACATTCCCTCAAACACCCATCATCAGAATGACTAGGAGGAGGAGCCCCCAAAATAGAAAAGACTCAGAGATCATGACTTATGCGCAGATTTACAAATGGATGCAGATATAACCAAGATGTCAGAGATGGAATTCAGGCTAGCAATTGTGAAGACAATGGCTAGAATGGAGAAATCAATTAATGGCAACATAGAGTCTCTAAGGGCAAAAATGAAAGCTGAATTGGCAGGATTTAAAAATGTTATCAATGAGATCCAATCCAATCTAGATAATCTAACAGCTAGGGTAAGTGAGGCAGAAGAACAAATAAGCGACCTGGAAGACAATATAATAGATAAAAAGGGAAAAGAGGAGGCCAGGGAAAAGCAACTCAGAATCCATGAAAATAGAATCAGAGAAATAAGTGACAACATGAAGCATTTCAATTTCAGAATAATTGGAATCCCGGAGGGAGTGGAGAGAGAGAGATGTATTTGAGCAAACTGTAGCTGAGAACTTCCCTAATCTGGGGAATGAAACAAACATTCACGTCCTAGAGGCAGAGAGGACCCCTCCCAAGATCAAGGAAAACAGGCCAACACCCCAGCATGTAATAGTAAAACTTGCAAATCTTTAGAACCAAGGAAACCATCTTAAGGGCAGTTAGGGGGAAGAGATTCCTTATGTACAGAAGGAGGAACATCAGAATAACATCAGACCTATCCACAGAGACCTGGCAAGCCAGAAAGGCCTGGCAAGACATATTCAGGGTACTAAATGAGAAGAACATGCAGCCAAGAAAACTTTATCGGGCAAGACTGTCATTTAGAATGTATATGGAGAGATGCAGAGCTTCCACGACCGGCAGAAACTGAAAGAATATGTGACCACTAAGCCAGCCCTGCAAGAATATTAAGGGGGGTTCTATAAAAGGAGAAAGACCCCAAGAGTGATATACAACCGAAATTTACAGGGACAATCTATAAAAACAATGTCTTCACAGGCAACATGATGACAATTAATTCATATCTTTCAATAATCACTCTCAATGTGAATGGCCTAAATGCTCCCATAAAACGGCACAGGGTTGCAGACTGGATAAAAAGAAAGGACCCATCCATATGCTGTCTACAAGAGACTGATTTTGAACCTAAAGATACGTCCAGACTGAAAGTGAAGGGATGGAGATCCATCTTCCATGCCAGCGGACCTCAAAAGAAAGCTGGGGTAGCAATTCTTATATCAGACAAATTAGATTTTAAACTAAAGTCTGTAATTAGAGACACAGAAGGACACTATATCATTCTTAAAGGGTCTATCCAACAAAGAGATCTAACAATTGTAAATATCTATGCCCCCAACATGGGAGCAGCCATCTACATAAGCCAACTGTTAACCAAAATAAAGAGTCATATTGATAACAATACGTTAATTGTAAGGAGGCCTCAATACTCCAGTCTCAGCAATGGACAGATCATCTAAGCAGAAAATCAACAAGGAAACAAGAGCTTTGAATGATACATTGGACCAGATGGACCTCATAGATATTTACAGAACATTCCACCCTAAAACAACAGAATACTCATTCTTCTCGAGCGCACATGGAACTTTCTCCAGAATAGACCATATACTGGGTCACAAATCAGGTCTCAACCGATACCAAAACTCTGAGATTATTCCCTGCATATTCTCAGACCACAATGCTTTAAAACTGGAACTCAATCACAAGAAAAACTTTGGCAGAAATTCAAACACTTGGAAGCTAAAGACCACTCTGCTCAAGAATGACTGGGTCAACCAGGACATCAAAGAAGAACTTAAACAATTCATGGAAATCAATGAGAACAAAAACACATCAGTCCAAAACCCAAGGGATACTGCAAGGGTGGTCATAAGGGGAAATACATAGCCATCCAAGCCTCACTCAAAAAAATAGAAAAATCCCGAATTCACCAACTAACTCTACACCTTAAAGAACTAGAGAAAAAGCAACAAATGACGCCTAAGCCACACATTAGAAGAGAAATCATTAAAATTAGAGCAGAAATCAATGAATTAGAAACCAGAAACACAGTAGATCAGATCAACGAAACTAGAAGTTGGTTCTTTGAAAGAATTAATAAGATCGATAAACCACTGGCCAGACTTATCCAAAAGAAAAGAGAAAGGACCCAAATCAATAAAATTATGAATGAAAGGGGAGAGATCACGACTAACACCAAGGAAATAGAAACAATTATTAGAAATCATTATCAACAACTATATGCCAATAAACTGAGCAATCTGGATGAAATGGAGGCCTTCCTGGAAACCTATAAGCTTCCAAGACTGAAACAGGAAGAAATTGATAACCTGAATAGGCCAATAACCAGTAATGAGATTGAAGCAGTGATCAAAAACCTCCCAAAAAACAGGAGTCCAGGGCCTGATGGATTCCCTGGGGAATTCTACCAAACATTCAAAGAAGAAATAATACCTATTCTACTGAAGCTGTTTCTAAAAATAGAAACAGAAGGAAAACTTCCAAACTCATTCTATGAGGCCAGCATTACCTTAATCCCCAAACCAGGCAAAGACCCCATCAAAAAGGAGAATTTCAGATCAATATCCCTGATGAATATGGATTCCAAAATCCTCAACAAAATTCTAGCTAATGGGATCCAATGATACATTAAAAGAATCATCCACCATGACCAAGTGGGATTTATCCCCGGGATGCAAGTGTGGTTCAACGTTTGCAAATCAATCAATGTGATAGAACACATTAATAAGAGGAGGGAGAAGAACCATATGGTCCTCTGAATTGATGCAGAAAAAGCATTTGACAAAATACAACATCCTTTCCTGATTTAAACTCTTCAGAGTATAGAGATAGAGGGAACATTCAAGTTCATAAAATTCATCTATGAAAAACCCACAGCGAATATCATCCTCAGTGGGGAAAAGCTGAGCCTTTCCCTTAAGATCAGGAACACTTCAAGGATGCCCACTCCTGCCATTATTGTTCAACATAGTACTAGAAGTCCTAGCAACAGCAATCAGACAACAAAAAGAAATAAAAGGTATTCAAATTGGCAAAGAAGAAGTCAAACTCTCTCTTTTCACAGACGACATGATACTTTATGTGGAAAACCCAAAAGACTCCACCCCCAAATTACTAGAACTCACCCAGCAATTCAGTAATGTGGCAGGATACAAAATCAATGCACAGAAATCAGTTGCTTTCTTATACACTAACAATGCAACTGTAGAAAGGGAAATTAGAGAAACAATTCCATTTACAATAGCACCAAAAACCCTAAGATACCTCAGAATAAACCTAACCAAAGAGGTAAAGGATCTATACTCTAGGAACTACAGAACACTCATGAAAGAAATTGAAGAAGACACAAAAAGATGGAAAAATATTCCATGCTCATGGATCGGAAGAATAAACATTGTTAAAATGTCTATGCTACCCAGAGCAATCTATACCTTCAACACCATCCCGATCAAAATTCCAATCACATTTTTCAAAGTGCTGGAACAAACAATCCTAAAATTTGTATGGAATCAGAAAAGACCTCAAATTGCCAAGGAAATGTTGAAAAAGAAAAACAAAGCTGGGGGCATCATGTTGTGTGATTTCAAGCTATATTACAAAGCTGTGATCACCAAGACAGCATGGTACTGGCACAAAAACAGGCATATAGACCAATGGAATAGAATAGAGAGCCCAGAAATGGACCCTCAACTCTATGGTCAAATAATCTTTGACAAAGCAGGAAAAAACATGCATTGGAAAAAAGATAGTCTCTTCAGTAAATGGTGCCGGGAAAATTGGACAGCCACATGCAGAAGAATCAAACTCGACCATTCTCTAACACCATACACAAAGATAAACTCAAAGTGGATGAAAGACCTCAATGTGAGACAGGAATCCATCCAAATCCTAGAGAAGAACATAGGCAGTAACCTCTTTGACATCGGCCACAGCAACTTCTTTCAAGATACATCTCCAAAAGCTAGTGAAACAAAAGCAAAAATGAACTTTTGGGACTTCATCAAGATAAAAAGCTTCTGCACAGCAAAGGAAACAGTCAACAAAACAAAGAGGCAACCCACAGAATGGGAGAAGATATTTGCAAATGACACTACAGATAAAGGGCTGGTATCCAAGATCTATAAAGAACTTCTCAAACTCAACACCCAAAAAACAAATAATCAAGTCAAAAAGTGGGCAGAAGATATGAAAAAACACTTCTCTGAAGAAGACATACAAATGACTAACAGACACATGAAAAAATGTTCATCATCATTAGCCATCAGGGAAATTCAAATCAAAACCACATTGAGATATCATCTTACACCAGTTAGAGTGGCAAAAATGGACAAGTCAAAAAACAACAAATATTGGAGAGGTTGTGGAGAAAGGGGAACCCTCTTACACTGTTGGTGGGAATGCAAGTTGGTACAGCCACTTTGGAAAACAGAGTGGAGGTTCCTCAAAAATTTAAAAATAGAGCTACCCTATGACCCAGCAATTGCACTGCTGGGTATTTACCCCAAAGACACAGATGAAGTGAAAAGAAGGGCCATATGCACCCCAATGTTCATAGCAGCAATGTCCGCAATAGCCAAACTGTGGAAAGAGCCGAGACGCCCTTCAACAGACGAATGGATAAAGAAGATGTGGTCCATATATACAATAGAATATTACTCAGCCATCAGAAAGGATGAACACCCAACTTTTACATCAACATGGATGGGACTGGAGGAGATTATGCTAAGTGAAATAAGTCAAGCAGAGAAAGTCAATTATCATATGGTTTCACTTATTTGTGGAACATAACGAATAGCATGGAGGGCATTAGGAGAAGGAAGGGAAAAATGGGGGGGGGGGAATTGGAGGGAGAGATGAACCATGAGACACTACGGACTCTGAGAGACAAACAGGGTTTTAAAGGGAAGGGGGAGGGGGGACTGGTTAGCCCGGTGATGGGTATTAAGGAGGGCACGTACTGCATAGAGCACTGGGTGTTATATGAAAACAATGGATCGTGGATCACCACATCAAAAACTAATGATGTACTGTATGGTGACTAATACAACATAATAAAATTTTAAAAAAAGAAACTGAAAAAAATATTTTTTTTTATTGAAACATAGCTACTATTATTTGTTTACATATTGTCTGTGGCTGCTTTCATGGTAGGAGGCAAAGCTGCGTAGTTGTGGTAGAGACCATTATGACCTGCAAGACTGACAATAACTTTTATTTAGCCCTTTTTAGAAAATATTCACTGACCAATGAGTAGTAAAAAGCCCTTGGAAATTATTATTGTAAAAACTGTTCTGCTTTAAAAAAAAACTGTTTTGCTTTCTTTCTACAGTTGTCCCAGTGTCCAGTTGGCTTTGAGGTGAAGACAGAATTTGGTCATGGGGTCATGAGAGCAAAAACGTCCCCCCAAAATGCAAGTAGTCATGCCTTCTTACAGGTGCTTACATTTAGATAACAAATCTACTTAAAATCATTTAACACAAATCGCAAGGCAAACTTTGAGCTTTTAGAGCCCTCTGGGAATCATTTGTTTGATTCATTAGCTGTTAAACAGATGTCTTCACATTAGAATTTCAGGGTCCATAAAATGTGATACGATATGGGAGTGCATCTAAAACAGAGACCATTAAAGACCAGCTCTCTTCATGTGAGTTTCTGTTAGCTCTTCTCCCGATCCCCTGGCCCCTACTTTGTCTCTTTCTTTGCTCATTTTTGCTGCCCAGGTACTCACTGGTAAAGCTCTCATCAATTTTCTTACCATTCACCTGCAAAAATTAACAATTCCAGATTCATGTATTTTATGTTCAGAAACATTTAAAATATATATATTTTTAGATTTACTATTAAAAACAGAATTTCTTGCAAGGTAAAATAGGTATTTAGAGGAAGTTTCTATTTAGATGGTAGTTTCAATATAAGATATTATAAAAGTAAATGGCTTCCTATTGATTTATATTCTTGTTATATGTTAAATACTTTGTTAAGAAGTATTACATAGTATATGATTTAATAAATATGGGGAATTAATGGATATTAAATTATTTAACTGCTTTAAAATTTTTTTGTAGTTTAAAAAAGCAAAAAAAAAATCCTCTTCCCCACTGGCATCAAATGTATTTATTTATTTATTTTTATTTGAAACATCTACATCTGGGAAGTCTATATATGAACTTATACAACAACTAAACTGGAAATTTCTCCATTCATCAAACATTTTCTCAAATTTACAAAGTTATAAACTTTCTGCAAGTCACTGAGGATACAAAAATGGTTCCAAATTTAAATATTATAATCATTAAAAATAGTAATATTGACAGCAATAATTATCAAAATATAGGAGCAGCAGCCAAAATTATATTCAGAGAACTACTTCTGGATTTAAATTTTTTTCATTGTTAAAGGAATGAAAAATAAAGAATTCAGCTTAAGAAGAAAAACAATAAGGGGTGCCTGAGTGGCTAAGTTGGTTGAACATCTGCCTTTGGCTCAGGTCCTGATCCCGCAGTCCTGGGACTGAGTCCCACATAGGGCTCCTCACTCAGCAGGGCCTGCTTCTCCCTTTGCTTCCACTCCCCGTGCTCATGCACTCTGACAAATGAATAAATAAAATCTTAAAAAAAAAAAAAAAAAAGGAAAGAAAAACAGTAAGAAAACAAAATTAAAAGCAAGAAGAAAACAGAGGTGCTGGGTGGTTCAGTAGGTTGATCATCTGGCTCTTGGTTTTGGCTCAGGTTATGATCTTATGGGTCCTAAGATCTAGCCCTCATCTGGCTCTGCACTCAGCAGGGAGCCTGCTTGAAGATTCTCTCCCTCTGCCCCTCCCCTTACTTGTGCAGGCAGAAGTGCTCACTCTCTCTCTCAAATAAATCAATCTTTTTAAAAAAAGAAAATAAAGAAAACAATAAAGAGAAAGCCAAAAACTAACATTTTTTAAAAAATGAAAAATAGTATTGTTAAATCTAAGAACTGGATTTTGGATAAAGGGATCCAATACAACATGTATATAAGTGGTAGAAGAAGATGATCTCCAGACCAAACTAATCAATTAAAAAGAGAAAAACAAATCAAAGATGAAGAAGGTGACATAAGAACACACAGGAGTTAAAAATAAATTAAAAGTGAGAATATGCAAATATATGTTGATCTATGGTAACCTCATTTTAAAAAGATATATGACTATAGTTTTCAAAGTCACTTAGTATACTCCCAACTGGTAACTTTACCTATAGATTGTTTTTAAAATTCTATAAAATATATCTTTAATAATTTTACACATATTAACTACAAGAAGTAAGAGAAAGATTCTTCTATCCTGAGATAAAACAGAAAGCAATCTTCATTTAGATTTTAGCTAGTGGTTGAAAGCCAGAGAGTTTGCAGATTCTTTTTGGTGGCTCCTGTTTCTCTATTTTGTTTTGATTCTTTTTTTTTAACTCTTAAATAGACTTTATGTTTTAGAGGATTTTAGGTCCACAGCAAAAGAGATCAGAAATTAGAGTGAATTCCCAAATACTCCCTGCCCCCACAACATACATAGCCTCTCCCCCTACCAACATCCTTGACCAGAGTGGAACATTTTTTCCAAATGACAAAGCTACACTGACACACCAGAATCATCCAAAGTCCATAGTTTACTTTAGGGTTTACTTTCTTTGGGTTTTAACAAATTTCTAATGACATGTATCTACCACAACAGTATCATACAAAATAGTTTCCCTGCCCTAAAAATACTTTGTGCTCTGCCTGTTCTTCCTTCCCTCTCCCCTAATCCATGGCAATTACCGATTTTTTTCTGTCTACATAGCTTTACCTTATGTAGAATGTCATATAGTTAGAAACGTATAGTATCTGGCCTTTTCAGATTGGCTTCTTTCACTCACAAATATGCATTTAGGATTCCTTTATGTCTTTTCATACCTTACAGCTCATTTATTTTTTTAGCACTGAGTAATATTCCATTGTCTGGGTGTACAATATTTTATGTATCCATTCACATACTAAAGGATATCTTGGTTGCTTCCAAATTCTGGCAATTATAAATAAAGCTACTATAAGTATCTGAGGGCAGGTTTTATTTAGACATAAATTTTCAACTTATTTGGATAAATAACAAGGAGTACAATTGTACAGTGTTTTTGTTTGTTTGTTTGTTTTTTAACGGTAACAGGGTGATGGGCATTAAGGAGGGTATGTGATGTAATGAGCACTGGGTTATTATTTACAATTGATGAATCACTGAACTCTAACTCTGAAACTAATAATACACTATATGTTAATTAATTGAATTAAAAAATAAATGCATGCCCGGCTAGCTCAGTCGGTAGAGCATGAGACTCTTAAAAAATAAATGCATGAATGGTTATCTTAAAAAAAAATTTAACTGTGAAAAATTTTTCATGAGACTTGTTTTCTCTAGTTTACTGTAAATGTCAGCACTCTCTATTATATTATACCCAGCCAGCTTACATTTATGTTGCTTACTTTGGGCATTTGAAATTTAACTATAATAGCTTAGTGGAGTATTACCTATTTTATGGCAAGAGAGAGGCATTTTTCATCTAAGAAAAAAAAGTATATATAAATTATCCTTATTTTAATTCACTTCTGAATTTGGGAAACTAGTCTGAGGATCCCTAGGAAAGAAACCTCTTTCATTAGGTGTCTTCAGGAGATTGCAGAATACTTTTCTTTAGAGCTCTTTAGTGGTGAAATTGATTCATTTTCTGGTTATATTTTCCTAAGAGCTAGACAGTGGCATTAGAACACCTGGTTTTGGCCTGTTTCAGAAAACAGAAATTTTCTGCCTATTTCATGATTTTGTGAGGAATATATAAACTAAATAAAACCTTCACGTGCTACACAGATAATAAAAGAAGTTCTAAGTGTCCTTTCATTTTATACTCTATTAACATAACTCTGAGAAATAGTCCTAACTTCTGAGACAGTCAAGGTCCACTTTTTCAAAGGGCATTCCTTTAGGTGATAGGATAGATTAGACTAATAAATAATGAGGATGGTACATGGGGATATTGCTTTAGAGTCAATTCATTCCAGGAGAGTCCATACAATTCTGAAAGAGAAAGCCTGACTGAGGAGGTACTTGTTTATTGCTATGAACTTGTGGTTGTGGTGGTCTATTTTATACCTGCAGGATCTGTTGACTGAGAATGTAAGGTGTTAAGAAATTGGTAACAGGGCTTGTTTAGATAGCACCAAGAGGATGACATGGAGTAAAGAGATATGGTAAAAATTTGGCTTTGCCTCTAGGTGGAAATGTAGCTCCTTATTGAAGAAAGAGTGACATTTTCTAAGTAACAATTATCTGCACAGCTATGTGTCTTAATGACTAAAATGCGTGTGAAAAGGGCATACAGATCTATCAGGGAGTATATGCCTAGTTAATTGTGTCTGAAATAATAAATGTATGATTTTTCACAGGATAAGGTAAACAGCCAATTAAAATAAGATATGATATACACTTTCTCTACTCATTAGTCAAAGCATAAAACATTTTAACATTGCCTAAATAATTTACTTGTGTTAAAATAAAGGGAAATGCTTAAAACATTAATAGGGTAGTTTATAATCTTGAAGTCAATAAGTTGTTATATGATGGTTATGTGAATAATTCACCACTCCATTCAGCAGAAGAGGACTAAGGCTTTTCTGCACAGTGCAAATACTTCAAATTTGCTATAGATTTCCCCACGGGGTCAAGCTAGCTTCAATGGCTTCTCACAGATTAAGCCTGGAGACATTTTTATGCTAATATCCTACTTACATTTCTCTCCATGGAAATATTACTAACTGGGAAGTTTTACTTATTGCTACTATGATCCTAGCACTACTCAGGTGCTATGAAAAGGGACAAATAAATACTGCATGATCATACTTAGCTTCTTGGGCAAAAATAAAATAGAGATTAGCAAAAAAAATTAACAAATAACATATGCATATCAGATAAAATTCACTTTCAATATTCAGATCTCAATAGACTTCATGATTTAGTATGCAAGAGAAATCTTATGTTTCTAGAATAACTTGATCCACTATAATTCACAAAATAGATTATGTGCCCCAAATGTATGATACAAGTAAGAAATCAAGAAGGTAAAGGACCACAAAACACCTTCAGTCGGATTCACTTGAGATGGAGGTGTGGATAAAATTTGAAGAAGTGAGGGGAAGAGGGCAAGCCATTCCAGGGGGAAGGAGTGTATGAAGTAGTCCAAGTGAAGACACAATCAGAGAGGAAAGCTTGGAATTCTGCTCTCTGAAAGGAACAGTTCTGAAAAACATCCCTGTTTTTGACTAGCTTATACAGAAAACAAAGTAGACATGGCTTTCTACAGAAGATGGCATGTTCTCAGTATGTTGCCTTATGGGACATTTCAATTCCCCATTCTTAATGATCTCATCCCAAATGAATCTTCCTAAAGTTTTAATTCACTGACTTATTTGGGCTAAAGGTCTTAACATATATCCAAATGCTTGAATGAAACAGATTGCTAAAATAAGAAAAAATACTGGATTATATAACAAAGGTATGACTGTTGCCATTTTATTTTGACATTTCCAATTAAAGGGAGTAAACTAGGGATCATCACGTTATATAGCATTACTGTGTGTGCTCTTTGATGGCAGTAGGAAAATATAGGAATCTATGTGTTTAAAAAAAAAAAATCAGTGCTATAATTGGCTTACCAATGCATGCACATTCTTACCATCCCTGGACTCTGATACATATTTGACATGTATGTTTGCTCTAAGAAATTCACCACCATTCTTCGAACAGTTTGTAATAGTTGATTGGTCACAAAAGAAAAAATGAAGTATACCACTAACCCATTTCGCATCACTAATGGATTACATAATGGGGTCCAATTGCACCTAATCTCTTCTACCTAAGTGTGCTTGCTTGAAGATGCAGACAGAGAATTTGAAGCTGATACTAGAAAATGCTTCTGTTCATCTGGGAAGCCCTTCTCCATCTACAGATAAGCAACATCAGAATTTCCGGAGACAGACCATTCATCATTTTCTCCCACCATACGTAAAAATACAAAGAGTACTCACCATGCACATAAAACCATAGATGCATACATGTGATTTCCAAGTGAATGCATACACACTCCCACCACATTCCTTTTGGGGCATGATGCTCAAGAGATGGCAATTAATTCAACAAAACACACAGTTCTCTGGTATGATGAGCATCACAAAAAAGAAATGGCTGATTTTTAAAAACTTAAGCAAAATAAAATACATCTATAACTGAAACTTTACATAGCAACATTTTAATCTTCCTTCCTTACAGCACATTTAAATAATGTAGAGTACCAGAAAAAAACTGCCAAACCGATTGCTATGTTTCACTGTATGTTTTACAAGTTTATAAAGCACCATGATATTGCAAAGAGTTAATTATTTCAATATATTCATGGTAATTTTTAGCTTTTTTTGGTCATTTTGTTTTTAATTTGACAAACAAAAGACAATGTTCCAAAGGTGATTTCATTTGAGTATTGTTTGTTTGGATTCCAGGCAAATGATAATTTATTAGATTTCTCTAAAGTTTATATATTTAATAAAAACTACTAAATCAGGAATGTATCTTCACAGTGACAACTTCAAAGTAAGTAGTAAACCCTCCTAACAACATGATTATCAAAGCTCTTCCAAATTTGAATAGCTCTATTCCCTTGCTTTTATAAATGTGTGTCTGTATTAGAAATGATGTTTGAATGAACTATTTTTATGATTACTGCATGTGTTTTGAAAATATGAAACATCTAAAAATGTCATTAAAATACCCAAAACATGTCCCTGAAAGGTGGGTTTGAGGTATATTACCCACTTAAAGCTTAGAATTTTCTATTGCTTTAGCCATTCTGAGCACCATAACTTTATTTTCAATATACACTGTCTATTATTTTCTTAGTACCAGGGAGAAGATGCCTCAAATCAAACACTACAGCGACTGGGGGCACAATTGATTTGGAAAGTAATTTTTTTTTTCTGTTTCCTATATCTTTTCAGGCTCACAACATTAAAACAACATCCTATTAAAAAGCTTCATAAAGTCATAATAGGCAAGACAATCTCAAAGTCAAGTGTGTCAGCTAATAATCCTGCAGAGCCATTAAATCTATACTCTTTACCAGCCGTTCAGTTTGTACCCTACCAAAATAAAACTGGTACAAATAAGAAAAGCAATTTTAGATTTCAAGCATTAGGTGAACACATATTGGGACTAGGATGGAAATGGAGATTTTTATCTTTCTAGATGCTACACAGCACAAGCCTGAGTAGGACGTCAGGATGGATCAGGGTGGAGAGGAAGAACGATGGTAACAAGAGTTGTGTCATACAGTAGAGACCTGCTCCCTTCCACACTGTAGCCACTGTCCACATGCTGTGAAATTAAGCCAAATGAATATAAAACTAAGTAAAATTAAACTAATTAAAGAATTAACTAATTAAAGTAAAAACTTCATTTGCTCAGTCTCTTTAATGACATTTGAGTTGTTTAATAGACACACATGGCTACTGGCTACTGAACTGGATAGCATAGAATAGAGCACATGATCATTGCAGAAAGTCCTTTAATTCAGCCCTGGGTAGAATAAGGCAATCACAAATTAGTGTCTCAATTTAATATAGCTGAAGTTTCAAATAACCTGGGCAGCCTGACTCTTTTTAGTTTTAGGAATATGCAAAGTTTGCAATCTTCTTTTAACATGGATTCGTTTTTTAATACTTTTTACTATATAGAGAGACAGAAAATTGAGTATTCACTGTCACTCTACATGAATTTTCACGAACCGAAACTGAGCGTGTCCCCCATCCCCGCCCCGTAACCAGCACCTGGATAAAGAACTAGAATTCATTACTGGCATCCCAGAACTACCCCCTCCCCTTGCCCCCTTATCAATACCTCCTTTCCAGTCATTACAGCAACACCGACTACTTTATTTATTTTATTTTATATAAAAGGGATCATATATTATCTAGTCTTGGTGTTTGGCTTTTCCTGCCTAAGATTATGTTTGCAGGGCTCATTTATATTATTGTATTTGTAAATGGCCAATTTTCATTGCTGTATAGCAGGAGCCAGGCATACACACACACACACACACAAGACAGATAGCAAATATTTTCAGGTTTGTGGGCCATATGGTCTCTTTCACAACTACTTAAGTCTGCCATTGTGAAGGCAAAATAACCATAATCAATGTGTAAATGAATGGATGTAGTAGCTGTGTTCCAATAAAACTTTATCTACAAAAACAGGCAGTGAGCTATACTTGGTCCATGCTCTATAGTTTGCTAATTCCTGAGGTTTCATTTTCTACTGTGTGACTAAATCACAGTCTATTCATTCTACTGTTGACGGCCATCTGGAAAATTTTGAGTTTGGGTTGTTATTAGTGGTCTGGGATCATTTTACTACATATTTTTGGTGAATATTGAGAATTCTCTTCTTATGCTTCTTCTACCGGGCATGTTCCCCACTCAGTGTTCAGTTATTTACCCCTTAGCACATACTTTAAATCTCACCCCCTGTTATGGGTCAGATTGTCTCCCCCCTCCCCCGAAGTATGTTGATGTTCTAACCTCCAGTAGCTGTGAATTTGACCCTATTCGAAAATTAGATCTTTGTGGATGGATGGTCAAGTTAAGAGGAGGTCATTAGGGTGTGTCCTAATAAAATATGACTGAGTCTTTATAAAAAGGGGGAAATTTGAACCAGAGATATGCTTAGAGGGAAGACAATGTGAAGACACAGGAAGAATGCTATCTACAAGCCAAGGAATGCCTGAGGCTACCAGAAGCTAGGTGAGAGGCATGGAACAGGTTTTCCCTCACAATCCTGAAAAGAAACCAACCCTCCGACACCTTGATCTTGGACTTCTAGCCTCCAGAATCGTGATAAAACAAATTCTCATTTTCACTCATTTGTGCTTTTTATGCAACTCTAGCAAATTAACACAACACCAAAGAGAGGTCTTCCCTGACTACGTATCTACAGTAGCACTCTCCCTGTTACTTCCCTTGGTCTTGCTTATTTTACTCATTACCCACTTTTCTTTATTTTTTATTTTCCCTGCTGGAATTAATTTCTATGAAAGCAAAGATCTCAACTGACTTTTGTACCACTGAGTTTTCCTTACATAGGTATACCTAAGTGATCAATAAATATCTGAATGTGCAGGCTGGCTACTGTTGCAATTTTTACCTGACACTTCAGAACTGAAAGTAGCTGGAATAGTAAGGTCCACAAGCACAAGTGAGTTAACTGAGGAAGAATTAATAGTTTTACAAGATCCAGACTGATTCACATTAATATGAGCAGATTAGGAAGAATTTTAAGGAGTGGAAAAACAGAAGTCAGTCTCTGAAATTAGTATGTATTGAGCTACTATGAACCAATTATTATACTAGGCACTGTCATGTTTTGTTTTTTTTTAAAGATTTTATTTATTTATTTGAGACAGAGAGAATGAGAGAGAGAGCACATGAGAGGGGGGAGGGTCAGAGGGAGAAGCAGGCTCCCCGCCGAGCAGGGAGCCCAATGCGGGACTCGATCCCGGGACTCCGGGATCATGACCTGAGCCGAAGGCAGTCGCCTAACCAACTGAGCCACCCAGGCGCCCTGCACTGTCATGTTTTTATTGCTCTGCTATATCCTACCTTATTTAACTTCTGTAAGCCAGTTTCTTCATATAAACAGTGAGGAAAGTAGCAATGCCTACCCTATAGGATTACTGCACAGAATAAACAACAAAATGCCTACAATTAACTCTGCACACAGCCCAGTATAGAAAGTGTGCAATAAATGTGAACTTACAGAATTCATAATGCATTTAATAGAAGAGGAACTAAACACTAACAATGCCCAAGGGTCCACCATTTTTTTTTTTAGATTTTTTATTTATTTGAGAGAGAGAGACAGAGATAGTGAGAGAGAGAGAGCACAAGTGGGGAGGAGAGGGAGAAGCAGGCTCCCCACAGAGCAGGGAGCCCGATGCGGGACTCGACCTCAGGACCCTGAGATCATGACCTGAGCTGAAGGCAGACACTTAACCGACTGAGCCACCCAGGCGCCCGGGTCCACCACTTGTAAGTGGCAGAATCAAGTAATGAATCCAGGATTATTTGGCCTCATTGTTCATTCTGCATTCCTATTTATATGTTCTTTCTGGACATTTTTATAGCTATTGGCTTGATTAGTATTCCTTTTGTGAGAGTAGGAGTCTTTTGCATTTTTTAAGAGGAAGCAAAACTGGCTGCTTTGAAAGGCTGCCTTGGCTATTTTGAGAGGTGGTCACAATAGGAGGCCTTGAGGCTCCTGTGTCAAACCCGAATTGTAGACCCCAACACTTGAAACAACTACAGAAGTTTAAGAGCAGTGCCACACCAATTTAAAACCAGTTCAGTAATGACAACATCACAGAGCTCTTTCTGATTCTCTGATTTTATGTACTCAGGGACTCTTTATTTGGAGAGATTTAAAAGTGTTCACTCTAATGATGGAAATTTAGAGGTTTTAAATCTTAATAGAAAGACGGAAACATGATTTTCAGCCTTGCCGGCAATGATCTGGCCCATAGAACAGTTTTCATTAATGATAGAGGTCAGTCAGCAGAGGCAAATCATGGCCATCGTGAGTGGTCGTGCAGCCTTCAGAAATGAACATAGCCTGGTATGACAATCTGGTTGTCTTGTTTTTAAAAGACACTGTCTTTATCTTTTGCATCTAGTATAATATTACATTTCCCTGGTACTGTCAGGGAACAATTATGTTTCAGGTTTGTAGAAAATCAACTTTTTCCTTATTGATTTTAATACTTGCCAAAACTAGGGGCACCTGGGTGGCTTAGCTGGTTAAAGCATCTGCCTTACGTTCAGATCATGATCCCAGAGTCCTGGGATGAGCCCAGCTCCTAGTTTCCTGCTCAGCGGGGAATCTGCTTCTCCCCCTGCCCAACGCCCCCCACCACTTGTGCGCATGCTAATGCGCTCTCTCTCTCTCTAATAAATAAAATCTATAAAAAAACACTTGCTAAAACTAAATTACAGAGAAAATAAAGTCCTAATTTTAAAGTAGTGGTAGTACTCTACCCAAATACCTAAAAATGTAGCTATGTATATAAATATACATCTACAAACAAAACACTGATGCAAACAAATTTCATACATTTAATGAGATTTTTGCTTTTTGAGAAGAAGCATATGTTGATAAACTTCTATCCCAATACTCAAACCCTCTATAATTTAAGGACATTCATGGTGAGAAAGGAGGTCCAGAATCATCTACTAGGAATTGTTAACGGTCTCTAGTTTCAGTCAGACCCAGCAGCTGGAATAACAACTTCATGAATGTGTACCAGTATCAGACAATGAATCAGAGGGCATTTGCCATAAAGTATAGGTACTGCTAAGTGAAATACTAACAGCATCTTCAAAGGCAAGAGCACTTCCCACATCAACTCAAGGTTCTAACCTCATGCTATTCTGAGATTTTAACCCTAAAAAATGGTCCAGTCTTTCTTTCTCATTATCAACCTGTAGTTGACAAAAAAAATGACAAAGGATTTTAGCTTCTCAATATTTATTAACCAATGTTTTACTGCATTAAGTAGAAATGAAGTCATTTTATATTATGAATATAAACTTTGTCCTATTGAATAAATATATATACATTGAGAACAACTGGCATGGGACAAATTTGTAAAAAAATATGCAATTATATATCTACAACTGAATATCTAGCCCTCCATAGAACCAAACTACATAAAATCTTTGTGTTTTAACTTCTGAGCTGCTCTTGGCTGTCTTGATTCAGTGCTGTCTATTCAGGGACGTATCTGCTTCCTTTGGGACATTTTCTGCCTGACGATGACAAGGATGCTGTTCCAAAATGAAATTTGGAGCCCAATTTTAAATTGAATCTCACCCTCTAGAGTAAGCAATAGATGGAAGCTGCCTATTAAATCATCAACTTTTAATTAAATCCTTTGCAGCTGTATGATCCCCATACTCAACAAGGTGATAAATGCATTGTATTTTAATTTAGTTATTTTTTTGTACTAAACCCAATGCAAAAGAGAGAGAGAGAGAGAAAATGTATGATATTTACCAAGTTACCAAGAATGGTAACTACAACTTCTTGACCAAAGCACAGTGAAGTGTTTTAAAACATTGGAGCCAGCAATTTAGAGTCAAATCTTGACCCCAGGGCCTACTAACTCTATGGCTTTGGATAAATCAAATGACCTTTCTTAGCCTCAATTTCTTAGGCAGATTAAATTCCTGGTTCTAATTCTCCCTCCAGTTCTCCCTATATCCACACTACTGTTATGGCCTAATTGTGGATGGAGGGTATAACTCCTGCCCTTGACTGTGAGCTTGACCATGTAGCTGGTTCTAGCCAAAGAAATGGAGGTGGAGGTCAACGTGCCACTTCTGAATGTAGGTCTGATGAGGCCTTGTGTGTTTCTGCTTACTCTCTTGCATTCTGTCATCACATCATCCTAGGCAGCTGCTTCTCTTTGATCCTGAGTTCCATCATCAACATGTGAGGAGCGGAGCTGTCCCTACCCTATCTAACCTAGATGAACTGTCCCAGCTGCCTTGCAAGCACATGAAAAATAAACACATATTTTATGCCATTGAGATATTACGTTATACAGCATTACTGTAATAATAAGGAATTGATACAATTTCTTACTAATGAAATGAGAATTAAGATGGCCTCTTAGTCATAGAGTTTTGCAAAAATTAAAAAGAGCACCCATTCATTTAAGGAATAATAAATGCCTACTATTCACAAGACCCTTTGGTACAAGGTTGGGGGATTAGAGAGATAAGGTCCCTGCCATTAGGAAGTTTGCATTCTAGATGTAATGTGTATATTTGATTATTCATAACATGGTATGCTTAACATGTATTCATAACATGGTAAGCATAGTAATAAATACTAAGATAATAACTATGTAAAAAATATATTACTAATTAATGTTAGTAATCTGTTCCATGTTGATGTAATGGAGAATGACAAACCTAATATGGAAACCATACAACATCATGAAAATAGAATGTCTAAAAACTACCTTCTTGGACAAAAATTTTCAATAAGCCATTTGTTCAGAAATGGATAATAAGTGAAAAAAAAAAACTGCAACATAAGACAAAATATAGATCTTGAAATTAGCAGTGTTACTCTACAGGTTGGTTTTTTTTTTTTAAGATTTTATTTATTTGACAGAGAGAAAAAGCACACAAACAGGGGGAGAGGTAGAGGCAGAGGAGAGGGAGAAGCATGCTCCCCCCTGAGTAGGGAGCCCCACATCGGGGCTGGTTTCCAGGACCCCAAGATCATGACCTGAGCCGAAGGCAGCCACTTAACCAGCTGAGCCACCCAGGTGCCCCATTGTTACTCGACAGGTTTTTGAAGACTGAGAAACTTAGAGAGGAAGTAAATTTGATTTACTGATGTCACATAGTGTGATGGCTAGTTTTAAGTATCAACTTGACGGGCCACAGGTATTTGGATCGTCATTATTCTGGGTGTGTCTGTGGAGGATGTTCCAATGAGATTAACATTTGAATCAGTAGGCTGAGTAAAGCAGATTGTCCTCCCCACTGTGAGTGGTCACTAACTGTTCAAAGCCTGAATAGAACAAAAAGGTAGGGTAAGGAAGAATTCCTTTTCTCTGCCTTACTACCATAAAGCTGGGATACTGATCTTTTCCAGTCTTTGGACTTCAGACTAGAACTAGACCTTACATGATTGGCTCTCCTTGCTTGCTGACTGCAGATCGTGGAACTTCTGAGCTTCCATAACTGCACGAGCTTTCATTTTTTTATGTCCTTTATGCCCTTCATTTTTTATGTCCTTTATACCCTTCATTTTTTATGTCCTTATCATAAATATCCTTTCTTTCTCTCTCTCTATTTATATACACACACATATATACATATATGTGTATATACATACGTGTATATATATGCGTATATACACACATGTAAGTGGGTATGTATGTATGTATACACACACACACACACTTTATTGATTCTGTTTCTCTAGACAACCCATACTAATATACCCAGAATATAGAAGCTGCTCCTTTCTCTTTGACATTCTGTCAAACCACATTTAAACATGGCAAATCCATAAACAAATATTCCAAAACAACCACAAAAGATATCTCAAATGAAAGAAATGTCATATATTTCCTTTACTGTTTTAAATTCTTATGATAGTGCATGCATACAAAGAGATAACCTATTTCTGTAATGATGAAATAATAATTTTGAAGTGACGCCAGAAAATCTTTGAATGTTATAGCTGAAAGGAAAATGAGAGAATTACTCATTCATCATTTTACAAAAGAAAAATTCCCCCTGGTGGAAACTCAAATTTGCCAAGGTCATAGACAATGTCAAAATTGAGATAACAGTACTAGTAAGACATATCATTTATTGAGTACTCATGTACTGTGATTTACAATCATTATTGCATTTGATAATCACTGAACAAGTATGTGAGTTATGTGTTATGATTATCCTAGTTTTTTAAATGATGAAATAGCTTAGAAATGTTAAGCAACATTGTGTGTGGCCCATAAAGGTGGTCAAATCAGCCTTAAGCCATTTGACTTTAAAGCAGTGCTTCTCTAACTTTAATGTACATACAAATCCTTGAAGATTTTGTTAAAATGCCTGAACCTCACCTCAGAGAGTCTGACAGAATTGGTATGGGGGCAGACTTCTTTAGTATTAGCATTTAAAAAAATCTCTCCCAGGTGATTCAAATGTGCAGCCTTGGTTGTAACTCCTACTTGGAGCCTGTATGGCTAAGTTCTTTTTATATCTCCCGTACCCTTTAGAAAAAGCACTCAGAATTAGGCCATTACAAATTACAAAGTACACAATCCCCTTGTCCTTAATATTGGATTTGACTTTTAGCAGGGAGGGGAAACTAGAAAACAGGAGTCATTAAAAACATGCTATAATTAGGATGGAAAAGGAAGCCATTTGGGAAAATAGAAATATAACAATGTTATCAAGCAAAATAATATCAATATTAACAATAACAATGTTCAATTGTTTTAGACTAAATTTTAACACTTCTCTTACTACAGTGGTAGATTGGTTTAGCCTTTCCAATTAATTCCCTCCCTAAAATAGAATTAAACATTCAATACCTCTGTCATGTGAATTTCTAGCACCTCCATCAGAGTAGGCAAAGAATATGTCCTGCCTCCTACTAATGTGGGCTTTGCAGGCTGCTAAAGCTTTAAGTGCACTTGGAGCATTCAGATAGGCCCTTTGTGCTTGGGCCATCAATTCTGAGATTTTGCCCCAGGGAGTGACCGGCACCAGAATGAGAGACACATTGACCAAATCTGAACTCAATCCCCACCCCATCCAATTCCTGAAGAATCCCAGCTGATCCACAGAACTGTGAGTGAGAAATAAATGCTTACTACATGCTGGAGTGCTAGAGTTTGTTATTTAGTATTATTCGGAAAAACAAAACAAAACCAAACCCAACTAATACAATGATATTTAAATAAAAACATTCTGTGTTACATATTGATTTTTCTTTTCACTGACCAGCATGAAACACTCCGTACCTTCCTAATGTTTCTGAAATTCCTGAATGAGTTCTAGTGGAAGGCAGCCCTCTTCCTACTATGGAAATAAAAAAGGCCAGCTGGGATATGCGCATTTGACCAGGCTCAGCACTCAATCATACTCAATTGGTAGCTTAAATCTCAATATAAAGAAACAAAGCAGCAGAGATTGTGGCAAATCCCATTTCTGCAGAACAGGAAAGATGTAAGTGGTGGCACTAAATTCTGGTAATGGAAGTGGAAAACTGTGGAGCTTCATATTCAAAGGTGGTGGTAACATAGTGCTCTCACTAGACTGCTTCTGGGACATTATATTGGCTGGCCTTGGGCTTCCTCGCCTCCATTTTCTCCTGCTAGTTTTCCATGCCTCATTTCAAGACCCTCCTGGGTCTCCTCTGAGCTGTCAATTAATCTTCCAATAAATATGACTTCTGCTTATATCAAACAGGGCAATATTTCTCATTTGCAACAAAAATGTCTTCATGTCCTATTTGCCTTTGTTCATTTAATTCTCAAATATTTATCCAGTACCTTCTATGTATCAGGCACTGTACTAGGCTCTAGAAACAAAACGAAGAGTGAGGCTCAACTGCTCTCAAAGGATATATACATACACATACAGTTGATTCTTGTTATTCGTCATAATGTTTTATCAAGTCACCACAAACACTGAGTTAGTGAATACTGAACCTGGCTTTTAGGATTTAATACAGAGTTAGGCTCTAATGAACCTCTGACCACAACATTCTTTTTATTTATTTATTTATTTATTTTTTTAAGATTTTATTTGCGAGAGAGAGAATGAGAGACAGAGAGCATGAGAGGGAGGAGGGTCAGAGGGAGAAGCAGACTCCCTGCCGAGCAGGGAGCCCGATGCGGGACTCGATCCCGGGACTCCAGGATCATGACCTGAGCCGAAGGCAGTCGCTTAACCAACTGAGCCACCCAGGCGCCCCTGACCACAACATTCTTAACCAATGATCAATATATAACCTTGTTTTATGTGTGTTTCTGTTTAAGCACAGCTTCTTATTAAACTTCATTTAATAAATATATGTGTTGCCGAAGCGAGCACTAAACTTCATTTAATAAATAATATTTATTCAATAAAATTTGAATCACGACCAATGGCATTATAACTCATGCCTGAACACACCTTATCTAACATCTACATTTTCTCCATAAAGCACAACACAGCTTTCCTGTGCTTAGTTATATTAGATAGCACTTCAACCCTACAAAGGCCATTTTAAACAGTGAAATCATCAAGAAAAACCACAAAAAATGTGAAAAATGGGCACTAAATATATTCTGAGAGGGACACTTGTTTATAGTATGAGAACTGAAACAAGAAAATACAGTAGTACCTTATTCTCCCTCATCTGGGAATGTGCCTATTGGGTGACTCAGAGTTTTCATCCATCTGTGCATATCTGTAAATGATCATGAAAGCCCAGTGAGTAATGATTTGGGGATTAAAATAAACTTTACCACATAGATGAATTCACACACATGAAATATGTTAATAATGAAGACTGACGATATATAGATTAGATAAAGAGGCAGAGATATAGGTATATAGACATACATGCAGGGGTGTGTGTGTGTGTATAAACACAGTTGACCCTTGAACCACACAGGGCTTAGGGGAGCTGACCCCATGCACAGTCAAAAATCTACATATAACTTTTGGCTCCCCCAAAACTTAACTACTAATGCCTACTGTTGACTGGAAGCACTTTGATTAACACATACTTTGCATGTTATATGTACCATATACTGTGTTCTTGCAATAAAGTAAGCTAGAGAAAATGTTAAGAAAATCATAGAGAAGAGAAAATACACTTATAGCACTATCTGTATTCATCCAAAAAAATCTGCATATAAGTGAAACTGCACAGTTCAAACCCATGTTATTCAAAGGTCAACTGTAATTTCAATGTATGATGTGTTTTTAGTAAAGAAATGTGAGATGTAAGATATATGAGAAGTGCAGAGAATGGGAGGACAGTAAAGGAAGGAAAGCCCCATGAATGGCAAGCAGAATAAGGCAGACTTAAGACATCTTAATTTGAAGTACCCTTTGGAGATGAATGAGAGGTAGGCTTTCCAGACAAAGGAAAAGCTTCTGCAAAATCCCAGATGTGAGACATCACAAACCATTGTAGGAATAACAGACTGTGGAAAAGGAAAAAGGTAATGTTGACTGAGTAGGAGAGGAAAGGTAAGTTGGACACTGAAAACATATTTTAAGTCACACCAGTGAGTACAATGTATAGAGTAGGACATGCTCAGATTTGAGTTTTGGAAAGATAACTTTCATGATTATGTGATAGTTGAATCAACAGAGAATGGGCTAGGAATTCCAGATAGGAGGAACTCATAAAAACAAGAGGTATGAAGCTGAACTAAGACTGGGAGAATGGAAGCAGGCAAAGGTTTCAAATCCACAGGCTTTGAGGACAAATTATTATAAAGTAGGAAGAAGAACCAATTAGGGGCTAATCAGATTTGGTTTTTACCTTTAAAATCTTTAACAGAGGGGTACCTGGGTGGCTCAGTTGGTTAAGTGTCTGCCTTTGGCTCAGGTCATGACCCGGGGATCAAGCCCCGCCCCACATCTGACTCCCTGCTCAGCAGAGATCCTGCCCGCCCACAGCCCCCCACTCGTGCTCGTGCTCTTTCTCTTGCTCTGTGTCAAATAAATCAATAAAATGTTTAAAAAAATAAAAAAATAAAATCTTTAACACAGCCTGGGTATAAGGTGGGCAGTTTTGCTAGTTAAAACAATAAGCCTGGTTTTCTACATGCCCAGATGTAAACAACAATGAGACAGCCAAGTAAAGAATTTCAATCATTAATGAAAGTAAATAAAATATTGCTCAGCAAGATTTTTTAATCTCTTAGTCCATGGTTCCTGCATTATCTGAAATAGGAACAATGAAAAGATACTTACATGTCATTTTGATGATAAATTTTTTATGTGAAAAATTTCCCATAATTCTCTAAACTATGAGTTACAGTTATGAAATCAACTTTTCAATGTAAAAAATATTTTTGTTCTATTAGACACAATAGGATGTGTATGTGTCAGTATATGAAAAGCAGCATGGATGAATATATTTGAAAAATAGTAATTTATATGTTTATAAGACTTACTGTTTTTCCAATTCTCAGAAAAACATTAGCACTTTTATTGATTTCTAGATCTACAGCTGCCCAGATACCCAAAGCATGTATGTAGGGGTGACCTAAGTATGATGTGATACCAAAAAAATCTATTTTTTTTAAAGATTTTATTCACCTATTTGAGAGAGAGAGAGAGAGAGACAAAGATGGTGACAGAGAGCACAAGCAGGGAGGAGAGGGAAAAGCAGGCTCCCCGCTGAGCAGGGAGCCCAATACAGGCCATCCCAGGACCCTGAGATCATGACCTGAGCAGAAGGCAGATGCTTAACTGACTGAGTCACCCAGGTATCCCCCCACAGATCTATTGATCACATAATATCAATGGTTTCAAATAAGTATCCAATAGAAATCCCCAGTGGGGAGTCTTGGGTACATGCTTCTTTTTATTTTGTAGATTTATGAAAAAGTAAGCACAATCATAGACTAATTAAAATTATGTGAGCAACACAGTCGTTAGGTACATCATCATCTGAACTATGCCTTGTGGGTCTTTCAAATTAATTAATTATGCCTTTGCTATCTGATGGCTTCCTTAGCCTATCATTTTTTATTTTAATTAACAAATAAGAAAGCACAAATTAAAAATAAATACCAATGCCAAGAAGTAGACAGACAAGCATCATCACGTAAATTTGATGGCTCTCAGAAACAATGACTTCTATAATATAGTTATCTCTCACAAATCCAAACTGCTTCATTGCTGCATTTTCTCATTCACTTATTCACTCAGCACGTATTTATCAAATGTGGATTAGTGTGTATTTATGTTCCTGGAACTGCTCTAGGAGCTTAGAATGTATCAGTGAACAAAAGAGACAAGGTTTTGCCTTGGAGGACCTTACATTCTACTGGAGAGGTAGAAAATATAAAGTAAACATAATACTAAGTAAATTATTTGTTAGAAGATGATAAATACCATGGGAAAAAAAAGATAGAGCAGAAGAGAATAAGAGGATTAGGAGTGCTGGAATACAGATTGCAAATATTCAACAGGGTGGTCACTGTAAGCTTCTTTGGGAACAAAATGCTTCAGCCAAGATGAAAAGGAGAGAAAGAGTGACTCAAGCCAGTATCTGGAAAAAATAACTTTCCAGAAAAGAGGAGTTGGAGCTAAGGACGCAAGGCAGTCCATTCAAGGAACAATATGGAAGTCAGTGTGGCTACTTTGCTACAGCAAAAGTGAGAGAAGAGAATGGAACTGGAGGAGCTTAGAAAGGTATCTGGGATCCTGATCAAATAGCTCTTTGTAGACCCTTGAAAGACCCTTTGTAGATTTAGACTTTGACACTGAATGAAATAATGGGCTGCTGATGGGTTCTGAGTAGAGAAATAGGATACATCCTTTAGAAAGGAAACACTGGCTGTTGGACTGAGAATGGACTCTAGAAGAACAAGGATAAAAGTAGGGAAACCTGAGGTGATTGCAATAAACTTTACTGCCTTTAAGCAAGGTTCCCACCATTAAAGCATAAAATGATTACATTCTGCCAAATGATTAAAAAAAGAAAAGACTGTATACAACTATCAATGATGAAGAAGACCCTGCCCCTCTTCTACATTCAGGGGAGACTCCACACGTATAAATGAGTAAAGGGCATAGAAGATGTTGTGGCTGGGGCACCTGGGTGGCTCAGTTGTTAAGCGTCTGCCTTTGGCTCAGGTTGTGATCCTGGGGTCCTGGAATCGAGTCCCGCATTGGACTCCCTGCTCGGCGGGGAGTCTGCTTCTCCCTCTCCCACTCCCCCTGCTTGTGTTCCCTCTCTCGCTGTGTCTCTCTCTGTCAAATAAATAAAATCTTAAAAAAAAAAAAAAAAGAAGATGTTGTGGCTTCAGGGAGGAGTTAAGTGGAGAATGATTACAAAATCAGTCAACTTTAAGGTTTTAAAATGGTCCCCTCCCCCCGTTCTGTTGAAATATAATTGACATATAACATTCTATTCATTTAAGGCACACATAATTATTTGATATATTTTATGTACTGTAAAATGATTACCACAGTAAGTCTTGTTAACATCCAACACCACGCATGGTTACAATTATTTTTCTTGTGATGAGAACTTTTAAGATCTACTCTCTCAGCAACATTCAAAAATATAATACAATATTGTTAACGATAGTCACTATACTGTACATTCTATCCCCTGAACTTACTTATAACTGGGAGTGGTACCTTTTGACCAGTTTCACTCATTTTTCCCAGCCCCAACATCTGGTAATAACCACTAACCTGTTCGTTGTTTTGGGGATTAATTTTTTTTCTTTAGATTCCACATATAAGTGAGATCATACAATATCTGCCTTTCTCTGTCTGACTTAGTCCACTTAACATAATGCCCTTAATCAAGGTCTATCCACATTGTTACAAATGGCAGGATTTCCTCCTCTTTTATGGTTGATTGCCTTGACCAAGAATTAGGAGTGGAAGCATTATTTAAATTTCCTTTTTTAAAAAGTTTTTTATTTATTATTTATTTATTTATTTATCCAGAGAGAGAGAGAGAGAGCGCGCACAAGCAGGGGGAGTAGCAGGCAGAGGGAGAAGCAGGCTCCCCACTGAGCAAGAAGCCTGGATGTGGGACTTGTTCCCAGGACCCTGGGATCATGACCTGAGCCAAAGGCAGATGCTTAACTGACTGAGCCACCCACGCGTCCCAAGGTTTAAGTTTCTTATAAGAACTGTCCCAGAAATGTTATTACCAGTAGGGCATCCTACGCCTGTTCCTAGGTTATTTTGGTTAGCACATGATATTTGTTAGCCTTGTGGTTTCTTCATCAGTAAGGTAACTTCCTAAGTGAACTCACTGGGCACTGATCTAAGCTCTACTCTGTAGAGCCCTGATTTTTTTTTTTTTAAGTTTAGTCAGCATATAAGCTTGTTAATATATATTGGCATTATAAAACTCCAGTTTTTCATCACTCAAAATGACCCCAGGAGGAGTTGGAAATTGGATGTACTTTTTAATTCTCTTTGGAGTCCAAACGTAAATACTTTCTTCCAGCCTCTAAACTAGGAGTTAATGATTTCAAAAAGAAGTACTTCTCCCTCAGCTCCTTTTTTTCCCTTTTTCCTCAGCTCCTCTTTTGTATCTGCATTCAGAGAAAGAATTCAAAAAAGCCCACTTTAAACCACGTCACCCATACATATTTAATTGATGTACAGTAGGAAGTGATGCTCAACAGACCCATCCATGTATTATCTTTAAGTGCTTGGCTGCGTTTTATTTATTTATTTTTTCCTTCATCATTGAGTCTCTTCCCATCTTCAACCACATACTTGGTAGAGTGATCATCACTGCCTGGCTAATTTCAGGGGAGAGTCAACCTGGTATATGTAGCCCACAATTAAATCCCTCTTTGGGGGAATATGGCCTGGTATATAATACACCCATAGTGCTTTTACCCCCTGTAGTAGTAATTTCTATCGCATTTTATGCCTCTATATAATTGTCCCAGAAGAAAAGAACTAAATGAAACGTGTGAAGCCCTTTGAGCTAACATTTAATGAAGAGCTTTGAAATTCCCAGGTGTAAAGCACCATAAAAGTTTTAAGCATTATTATCTTCCTAATAAATGACTTTTCCATTTTCTTTCCCTTGTGACATCTTCATTGCTCATTCCCCCCTTCTTTTGAATTTAATTTTTAAATGAGTAAAAATGTCTGTTACAAACTTGTTTTTTAAAAATAAGAGAAACACTTGAGTAAACTGCTTATATTAATCAACTGCATTTTAGAAAAAAATACAAATGCTGTTTCCCTCTCTCTCTCCCTATATCCTCACTCTCTTGTCACAGCACTGAATTTTCTTTTCAACTTTATGTTAGGCTATTGACAATTATACTAATAGGAACCTTCTCTCAAAGAGTTCAAAGATAGGTTTATCTTGACTGTAGGACCATAAACTAGTCAAATACTGTTTATATAATGCTCAACACTTTATAAATCCACATAAAAACAGCAATTAAAAACAGCACATAGATAAATGTGTTGGGAAGTGAAGAGAACAGATTTCAGAATGATTTCATTTTCCTGAAAAATAGTTTGAACTATTGTAAGAAGCCTATGGGAAATGAGGTCTTTGCCCTGATTTCTAACACAAATAATGAGTCAGATATATTTTGTATAATGCTAAATAGTGGACAGTATATATAAAATATTACATGTAAAATATGTACTATATGTAAAATGTTACCATTTGTAATAAAAGCTACTATATCCCGAATATTTTTTTCAAATATGATACAGAAGGAAACATTTCAACAAACATTTAAAGGTGTTTTTATATTACTGCATGTATATATTTTTCTAGTTTTAAGTTTGCTTTTCTAGAAAGCACTGTTAAAAACAGACTAAGAATCCTACAAAACAAGAGATAATTAAGAAGCTTGATTAAGAAACTCTTCTTGAGAGAGTAGTATGTTGATTAGAAAGAAGAGTCTAAACAAAGAGCTTCATGAACAGAATAAGGTCTATTTTCCATTCTGAAATCACGGCCATACATTGTGAGTAATTTTCTCCTAAATATTTTCTCAACAGCTAGCCATGGTTGAAAAGATCTATTCAGAGATCAAATAGAGGTCTTGACTTTTTTTCTGCAGCTTCCTCATTTTATGGCTGAATCCACATTCTTATCAATGCTCTAGAAACAAATTTTTTATCTCAGCTGAATTTTTCATCGTTCTTTATGTTCTCCATGTAGGCTCCTGCCTATTTAGACTTTTTTCCCTCCAGCATTACTTTTCTAAGTAATCCCTTAAAAAAAGAACTGGTGGCCAAGATCAACTTATACTTTAGTCACACAATAATTTCCTGTCCATTCTATGCATATGCTATATGCTCCTGTCCATGTTATCTTGTACCTAAACTCCGACTTGCAGTCACTTCTTATTTCATCCCAGATTGATCTCCTTGCCAGCAGCCTTGACGTTTTCCAGATATTCAACTTCTCCTTGCCACTTACAGACTTCCTTTGCTCTGTCCAATTTTGTTATCAGTCCTTGTGCCATATATTCCTGTTCTGAGATATTTAAACACTTCTGCCTAAACATTCTTTTGGAAGCAGAGGAATAAACTATGGAGGTGAAGAGAGTACACAGAATAGTGGCTTAGAGTTTGAACTTTTGAGTAACAGTGTGTCTGAAGCTTGGCTCTAACCTCACTAGCTATTTGATTCTGGGCCGGTTATTTGATGCCTCTATGACTCAATTTCTTCAACTAAGAGTCAAACAGAGGAAATATTATCTGTCTCATTTCTTGGGTGACAGGGTGAGGTTATTATTGTAAAATCCTCGGCACACAAGAGTTACTCAATACATCAGTATCGGTATTATCATTAGCAATGGTAGTAGTAGCTACCGTAAGTACTTTCCAAGATGAACTTCTTGATTCCTCCAAGGAATATATATTCCCAGAACTGTCCAATATCTACAAAGTTCTCTTTGACTGAGAAGATGACAGGCATGGATTCTCCTTGTGGTCACTGTTAATACTTATCAACTTTCAAATAGATGGATTGCCCCCATTATTTATTTCTACCTATATTTCTCTAGAGGGGCCATCTGCTTTAGAAACACAGGATTAAAATAGTGTTGGAAATAGTTACCATATATTAAATAAAAATGGAAATTTAATCAATTCCTTTTTACTTTGGAGTAACATATTTCATTTTCTGAACATTCTGAAGTAAGATGTTCGATTTTTCCAAAACCTCTCCCCATTTCCCCATTTCCAATATTTGCTATTGAGGCTTCCTATCTTGGAAGTGATTGCTCACACTTACTTAAGAACAGGTATCTAACCCCATAATCCAATAAAGTCTGGCATGTTTAGCTTTACAAATGTTCCAAAGCCTAGAATCTTCCCCTATTCCTTCACTGATAGGATAGAGAAGGAAGAAAATAAGAACAAATTCTCTGTTTACCTATTTGGAGTTTGGATAGCCTTATTCTTCGGAGGTATAATTGTCTACATAAGTCATACAGTCAATAGAATGTGGAGATGAGAGAAGTTTAAGGCAGACCTCGCTCTTGGTCCTTTTTAGCTAACAAGAATTATAGCATAGGAATAAATCCAGCATCAGTATTATCGAATTAAAAAGCTGGAGAGTTATCACTCTTACCTGGACTATGATAAAGTGTTAGTAGCATCTTTGGGTAGAGGGCTGAGGAACTGTTAAAATGCTAAGTAACAGGGGACACTTGGGTGGCTCAGTTGCTTAAGCGTCTGACTCTTAATCTCAACTCAGACCATGATCTCAGGGTTGTGAGATCGAGCTGCACACTGGGCTCCATGCTGGGTGTGGAGCCTGCTTAAGATTCTTTCTCTCTCTCTCTCTGCCCCTCCCCCCTCTCTCTCATCCTCTCAAAAAAAAAAAATAAATAAACTAAACCCTAGTCCAATTGAACACATAGCTGCCACTATTTTTGTACAGAGTTCTCAAATGAAGGGGAAAAAAACCCTTCATTATATTTTAATATATTTTAAAAGTTTTAAAATAGAATTTTATAGAATTTCAAGTGAAAATTAAACCAACGTATCCATGGTTCAAAAAGATAAGAACTGTGTCTGTTTCTCCTGCTAATTTTAGAAAGATGTCAAGAACAAGTGGCCCTTAATAAGCAATTTTTGATGATGATCATCAAAAAACCATATAGTATAAACCAAAGCAAAGTGGTAACTCTTATGAGAAAGATACTGCAGTTGTGGGTGGAGGATTCACTATATAGTTGCATAGGATTAAGTTAATTCTTCAAGATCAACAATAGTGTAATGCTGATATTAAGAAGAAAGCTATGGATGGACTTGGCCCCTATGGTTATACTGAACTGAATGTTCTATGAAATGTTTGGTATTATTTTGAAATAAGGTAACAGCATATATGATGCCCTCACCAAAAGTGCAACTGAAGCCAAAGCAATCTATTTTTCACATCTTTTAATGACAAGGTTTTTAATATTTTATTGAGAAACAGTGATTTCAGTTTAGTGGAGTGACTGAGGGTATAGGACTCAGTACAGTCAGTATATGTAAAGCACTTAGCATATTGGCTGCTAATGTGAAGATTTTAATGTGGTAGGGACAACACTATACTTTCAGGGATCATTTCTATAGTTTGTCATAATGTGGTAGGGACCTCTCCAACTTAGCCTATGACACTTCGAACATGAGATGAGCTGGGATTTTTCACAACATCCATACTTAACTTTCTCCTTCTAGAAACGGAGATGAAAAAGATGAGGTCAAAGGTACACACCATGTGTACCAACACTTCCCTCTGTGTCCGTGTAACTCCTGATAATGAACTATGATATTCTTTACCTCTGAATGGGGCCTTGATCTTGGCCTTAGTCTTAGATTTGTATTCAGGGAGCCACTATTAATCAAAAGATTGAAGGTAGCATGCAAAATAGAAATTGTTTTCTATCTCTTGGCTAGAAAAATGGAGAAGAGAAACATTTACAAAGAAACATATGTTTAAACATGTTAAGAGGTTTCATTCCAAAAGTACACTAAATATTGAATGCATGATTCTGCCCTTTATTATAGACTTAACCATCACTGGAAGCTCCAAATACACATAAGCTTTATGTTTAAAGAAGAAAGAAAAGGATCCTATAATTTCAACAAAACTGACATTTCCTTTCCTTTCAGCTCCACTGTAACTGAATAAATTAACATGTCACATGCATACATCTTCTGAACATATTTCAAAGCAAATGATATGCATTTTATAACTGCTTAAATACTTTGAGAAGCTAACTAAAATCCTTCCATATGAGGAGTTAATATTAGTTTTTCAAAATGCACAATCCCTGGGTAAATAACAATTCTTAAAGTTGGTTAAAAAATGGCAAAACTATTACAGCTATAGAATTTAAAAAACAGAAAACATGGATCAATGCCAACAGTGCCTAAATGAGATGAAAATGACAACACAACAAGGTGTGTGCCCTCCATGATAAGTGTGATACACAATTTAAACAATGTGAAAAAATAAAAATAATTATAAAAGAGAATAATGAACCTGCCAAAAGTATGGCCCCCAAATATCAAAAGGTTCAGTCAGGTTTGCACTCCTGATGCTTGAGCAATTTAGAGCGTAATTAGGGGATTAGCATCATATATAAAATTGGAAGCATTATTATATTCTTCACTTGAAAAAAATCAATTTATTAAATGGCTCCCAGATGTCTATTTTGGAATTGCTGACCTCGTATGACTGGGGAATATTCAATAACATGACCTAACCTTTGCTGAAATATACATAGCATCCTAAGATAACAATAAAAATTTTAACTGGATGAAAATACTAATAAAAGTAACAAAACCCTTTTAAACATTGATCCCTCTATATAAGAGTTCTGATCAATGATTAAATGGACCACTTTGTCTAGTTCCCTGAAGACTACTCAACCAGGAAACTCTAACCTTTTCTAGAAGGACATGTATAGCAAAAGGCAATTCACAGGAACACTACATTCTCCTTCTACCACTTAAAAGCAGTTTGATATTGGGTGGCTTACTTAACCCTTCTCAGGGTTACATCTGCTTTCCTGATATGTAAAATGGACACTCTTACCTTGTAAGGACCAAATGGCTTATTTTATGGCACATGACTTGCATAAACTAGTTTAGCAAATGCTGGTTTCATAATACCCCCTGTCATCGTTTAGATATAGAATTAAACTTACTTCTTGCTAGAAGTAGGTCACATCAGCCCCCTAGCTTCTTTATGCATTATATCCTTCAGTATCCTCCAACTTAGATCAAAGATCCAGAACTGAAAACTACAGGGAGGTAGGTATCAACTCACTCTAAGGAAGAAATCTGTAGTTGTGTCATCTTAAAATCGATGAGCTTTGGTTTGTAGTGATTTTCCAAGAATGAAGCAGAGACTTCAAGACCTTTTGTGGGGATCTTATTGAGGGCTATTGCTGTAAATCATCCCAACACACTAATTCTTTAAATTAGTTACCCATGATTCACTTCCTTTCCCAATCACTACTGTATTACTTTTCTATTGTCACATAACAAATGATCATAAATTTAGTGGCTTAAAACAAAACACATTTATTATCTCACAATTTCCATAGATCAGAAGTCCAGCTTGGTTTAAGTGAGCTCTCTGCTTGGGATCTAATAAGGCTAAAATCAAGGCGTCATCTGGCTGGGCTTTTATCTGGAGGTTCTGTGGAAGAATCCACTTTCCAGTTCATTCAGACTGTCAGCAGGATTCAGCTCCTAGGGGCTGTAAGACCAAAGTTTGCTGGGTCTTGGCCTGGGGCTGCTTTCACCTTCTAGAAACTGCCTGCACTTCTCACATGTCGCCTTCCATCTTCAAAACCAACAACAGTGTGTCAAATCCTTCTGGTGTTTTTGATCTGATTTCCTCTTCTGGCGTGAGCCAGAAAAAACTCTCTGCTTCTAAAGAGTATACCTGCCTAGGTCAGGAACTTTCAGATAATCTGTATAGATTAGGATCCATGGATTTAAGACTTTAATTAGATACTTAAAATCCCTTCATAACAGTACTACATTAGTGTTTGTCTGAACAACCAGGAATAGCAGTCTTAGAAGGCCATCTCTAGAATTTTGTCTACCACACCTGCACCAACCTGAATCAAGCTTTTTGTCCAATATCCCATTATAAGACCAAGCCACCAACCACACATAGTAACCTATTTACATTTTATATGTGCTAAGTACCTCATACCCTTTCTTAATAGCACTTGTCCCTTTTCGTAATTATGCATTTAGTTTTTGTGTTTAAGTTACTGAATACCCATTTGACTATGAGACAATTCTTTTCTTCCCACCATCGTATCTGCAACACCTAGTATCCTGATTGAGTTACGACAGGAGGTTAGTACACATGTATTAAAGGAGAGAAGAAAGAAAGAGTATTTCTGTTACTATACCTGGATAAAAATGTCCTTCTTTTTGGCTTGACGACTTCAGTGAAGCAGGAGAGGGCAAAGTTGGCGTTCCGCAGGTGGAGCAAGGCCGTGGGGAATGTCGAGATGGCCCCTGGGCGGGGGGTGGCAAAGAGGGGGAGGAGGAAACACAAAACCCTGCAGCTTTAGCAAGGCAGAGGGAGAATGCTAAAATGGCTCCTGACAGCGTTGTCCCTGGAGAGTATGTCTTGCCCCTCAGGCCTACACTTTAAATTAACAAATAAGCCTCTTCACAAAGAGTCCGGGTGCTTTTTAAAAGGCAGCTCCTGTGCTGGGCCCCTGAGTGAGCCTATGCGGGAGCCTTTTCAGAGCCGGTTCTTCTGGCCCCCAGCCCCGGTGGGTTTTGAAAGCTAGGTGTTTTAGGTGCTCCTTCCACCTGTGCAGTTCTTAAAAGTCGTGGTGCCCACGTGGGGTTCAAATTCTTTGCTCCTCAGGGAGAAGCTCCGGGTTTTGAGCCCCCACCTGTGTGTCCCCGCACAGGTGGGGGCTCATGGCTTGTGTCTCAGCCCTTCCTTCTTGCTTCCAAGCCTTTTTCTTATCGCTCCGCTTTACGCAGGAGTTGCTCTGCTAATTCTTAGGTTTTTTTTCCAGAGGAAACAGTTCCATACCTCGCTGTAGATTCTGTGTCTGTGGGAGGAGGTGGGTTCAGATCCTCCTATATCACCATCTTGAACCTGAATCCTTCCTTATTTTTAGCAATAAAAATTTTTCAGTGAACTACAAAGTTACTACAGGTGAGTTCTGTTTGCATTCTGTTAAAAACAAAAAGCTCAAATGGAAAGGGGATAAACAAGATTTCCCATTAACTTTTCACATAGCATCAGACACATGGCTATCACAACAGATTCCCCATTTAAATCTCTTCTTAGGCTGGACAAATCTCCTGGAAAAAACTTAGGCTGGAAAAATCATATCATTTCATAACGGACCACAAAATAGTAACCCACTCAATGACTTCTCTAGTTTATTTTCAATAAACTAAGAAAATATCTGTCACAATTTGTTCTCTCTTGATCTTTATATATTTTTTTTAAAGATTTATTTATTTGACAGAGAGGGACACAGCGAGAGAGGGAACACAAGCAGAGGGAGTGGGAGAGGGAGAAGCAGGCCTCCCGTAGAGCAGGGAGCCCGATGCGGGGCTCGATCCCGGGACCCTGGGATCATGACCTGAGCCGAAGGCAGACGCTTAACGACGGAGCCACCCAGGAGCCCCTTGATCCTTATATTTTGAGGCAATTCCCACCCCTGCACTACTCTCCACTCTGAATTCCATATTTACATTGTACTAAGTTGAATGGCATCTTCCCAAAATTCATGTCTACCTGGAACCTCAGAATGTAATCTTATTTGAAAGTATAGTATTTGCAGGTGAAATTAGTTAAGATGAGGTGATACTGGATTAAGGTGGGCCCTAAATCCAGTATTACTGGTGTCCTTGTAAGAAGGCCATGTGGAGACACAGAGACACAGGGAAGAAGGCTGTGTGACTCAGGAGGCAGAGGCTGGAGTTATGCTGCCATAAATGAAGTATCACCAAGGATTCCTGGAAATCACCAGAAATTAGGAAGAGGAAAGGAAGGGTTTTTCCCTAAAGCCTTCAGAGCATGGCCCTGCTGACGCAGTGAGTTTGGATTTCTAGCTTCCAGAACTGTGAGAGAATAAATGTACATTGCTTTAAGCCACGAAGTTGTGGTACTTTGTTACAACAGCCCTAGGAAAGTAACACAAAAGGATAGGGTGTCTCTTCAAGAGTTAGGCTCTCTTTCATTTCAAGGGTTTTACCCAGCCTCTTTCCTCAGTGTCAGTGTCTGGTACTTGTATAGGAATGCTTTGTGATGCCTTGTGCTTATTCTCTGTCTTGTGTGATAGTCGGCATTAATCTCTCAGGGGCACTTAGTAAAGAACATTTATTGCTACTGTGTAGACATACCTAGCTCCACTCCTGAGATGTCTCCATGTTTCTGCTCAGAAGTTTTATGATCTCTGCATTACTGAAAGAAGAGGGGGGAGATCCAGGGTAACTTTTCCGGTACTACACTTGAAAACTCTAGCCAAGCATGTGTTGGGGGAGAGAACAGGTAATACTGTACATAGACATATGACACATATGCCACAAAATTCCAGAATAGTGGTTGAATGCCCACCTCGGTGGCATGAAGGACATTTCTGTGAATCACCTTTATTAGTACAAGTGAGTTTCTGAGAAACCAGTGAGGTATTTTTCCTGCTTATTCCTTGGTCTATTGTCCCAAGTGGCAAATAAACACTGAGCTACTATAATCTACTAAGAAAGGCCACATGCAGTTTTAGAGTTGACTTCCAACATGTGGAATATTTTCTAGTTTCCCCTACCTTCTGGCTGACTTCTATTCACTCAAGTGTGGACATAGTCATTCCTTCCTGGACAAAGTTGTCCCTGACATCCTGAGACTGGGCTGCTTACCTTGCTTTCATGCCTCTCTAGCATAAATACTTTTCCCAAAGAGCAGTTTTATTTATTTAATTGCCCATCTCTTCTACCAGACTGTAAGCACCCATTGTCTATAATAATGGTAGGAAAATAGTAAGCACTAAATACACCCTATTGAAAGGAGAAATGAACTGGTCTGAGGTTCAGAATAAAGGAAGAATGCCTTTGGCTTTCTGTAAATAGGTCTATGTGCTAATTTTCATGATACATATAATAAAAATTGGAGAACTCATTTCTTATATATAGTGCCATTGCTGACTGTTTTTTGACAGTAGCTTCTCCAGATGTCTACCCTTAAAAGGGCAATAACACTCTACCCCCACTAGGATGACTACTATAAAAACAACAACAACAGCAGCCAAAAAAACAAAGAAATAAAAACTGCAAATGGAAAATAGCAAGTGTTGTGGGGAAACTGAAAAACTTGTGCCTTGCTGGTAGGAATATAAAATGGTACAGCCTCTGTAAAAAATGTTATGGCATTTCCTCAAAAAATTAAAAATAAAATTACCATCTGACCTAGCAACTCCACTTCTGGGTATACACTCAAAAGAACTGAAAGCAGGGAGTTGAACGGATATTTGTATATCCAAGTTCATAGCAGCATTATTCACAATAGCTGAAGGGGGGAGTGGACCGGGTGTCCATTGAATGGTTAGTAGACAAACAAAATGTGGTCTATACATACAAAGGAATATCATTCAGCCTTAAAAAGGATAGAAATTCTGACATATTCTATAGTACAGATGAAACTTCAGGACATTATGCTAAATAAAATTAGACACTTGTAAAAGGGCAAGTATTGCATGATTCCACTTATATGAAGTATCTAGAGCAGTCGGATCCATAAGGGCAGAAATTACAATGGTGGTTGCCTGGGTGAGAGGGAAGGGGAAATGAGAATAACTTAAACAATAACATAAATAATAAATATGATAAATGTCTTATAAATAATAATGGGAATAGGTTTTAGTTTGGGAAAATGAAAAAGCTCTGAAGTTGGATGCCAGTGATGATTATACAACAATGTGATTGTACTTAATGCCACTGAGTGTTCACTTAAAAATGGGTGAAATGATAAATTTCATTTTATGTATATTTCACCACCTTTAAAGAATTAAAAAAAAAATCACTGAATAATGATAATGAAAAGAGTGTCACCAAAATTTCACGTCTCTCCATTGATTCTGCTATTTGAAGGAAGGTACCTGCAGCTATCCTCTCTAGTACCTAATGTGGCTGGATTCTCTGCTTAACAACTTAATCAATGATGATGAAATGATCAATTTGTTAATAAAATGTATCCAATATATTGAGATGTTTCGAACTCCTCTTTGACTAGGTTATTTTGCAAGTACACATTTCAGAAATTGTTGTGGAAGGAAATAAAAGGAAAGCAGATCAGAAAGAGTCACAGCGTTTCTACATCAGTCCTCTCTGTACGATCTTTCATATTCATATATTCACTAAGTGTTCCCCATGTTGTCGGTAATGTCTTAGCACTGACACCCTATCATTAGATTGCTCAAGAAGAAAAGCTTAATAAACTGAAATTTGAAGTTTAAGTTTCTCGATTTTCCACATGAAATAATTTCCCGAGTTACTTAGGTATAAGCCAAGACAGTCTAGGGAATTATTTGAAATAAATATTGAGAAAGAGAATTCATTTAAATGGAGTTAATCGTCCCAGAAATGGATAGTAACAAGATATTTAATCACTGCATATCCAGTTAAATCACATTCAGAAACTGCTGGAAATAGAGCCTAGACAACCTCCTTAATTTAGAAGACAGTGTAATGCTTAAGACTTCAATCCCCTTATGATAGATATTGGACTTAGGACTTTGGCACAGTTTCACGATAAAACCTTTACTCTTATTAAGATGTCTAATATATGAGTTAGTGCAAGTCATTTGTAAATCAACTAAATTGATTACAGTTGTCCTCTAGCCTTATCTTCTTGAGAAAACATGAATATTGACTTTTTTTTATATGTGGTATGATTTTTTGGTTTATTGTTTGAAAGCCTGTTTTCTAAGACTGACTTAACATTTTTAAAAAATAGGAGTGAGCTTTTTATTATACAAAATTGGAGATGCCTAGAGTCTACAATTTCTTTTTTTTTTTTTTAAAGATTTTATTTATTTATTTGAGACAGAGAGAATGAGAGACAGAGAGCATGAGAGGGAGGAGGGTCAGAGGGAGAAGCAGACTCCCCGCTGAGCAGAGAGCCCGATGGGGGACTCGATCCCGGGACTCCAGGATCATGACCTGAGCCGAAGGCCATCATTTAACCAACTGAGCCACCCAGGCGCCCGAGTCTACAATTTCTATGTACTTGTTTTGAGTACTAAAGAAGACAAAAAGAAAAAGAAAAAAAAAGAGCATATCATGGGCAGTCAGACTAGTACAGAGAGACCATATGGCTTGGGCTCCTTTACTAAATGGAATGGAAATAGTAAATTTTGATCTAATATATGTCATGTAAAAGTTACAAAGCATTCTCCATCAAAAGCTCAGAGAATTAAATTAAAATCATATATCTTATCCCTATTCCAGTAGGTAATATAACCTCAGTAGTGAAATAAAGTCCATGAACAGATTTCTAATTAAATCCCTCATTTTATGAAAATAAAAATCATAGAAATAATACAATTTATTATACGATTTGTCATAAAAAATGCTGTGGTAAATCTTATACACACTTGCATGACTTAATAAATCTTTACCCCAAAGTAAACTTATAGAATTAAAACTCCTCTGTGAAAAAAGTACAGTAATTTATTGCATCATGAAATACCCACATAAGCTGAATAAAAATTACCTTTAAATATCTATAGTCTCTAATGTATTTTAGGAAAGAAAAAAAAAAACAATTTCTAAAGATCAAGTTGGCAAATATAACTGTAAATATATTTTATTGCTCGGGAGTATATTTTTAGAGAAAATAAAACAAAGATACAGCTTGAGGGTATGTATATTGAATTTTTAATGAAATAAAACAAGTGCTTTTCAATAAACACAGAATTTGCCATGGTACTTCACAGAGTCCTAGAAGTAGTAACCTTTGCTTTTGGCAAGAGCACATGCATATGAGTTGTTTTTAGTTTTATTTTATGAAACTTTAGATACATGAGTATATTTATCAAGAGTAGTTATTTTCTTCGATCCAAGATTAATGAAAGTCATTTACCTAGTAATTTATTTTCAAAACAAAAGTAGTTTTATGGTTTTTGTTTTATTATGAAGTATAATATGCTTAGCAACTCAGAGAAGTATAAAGGAAAAAATGACAATCATATGTACAATATATATGTCACCAGAATTTCAGGTCTCTCCATTGATTCTGCTATTTGGAGGAAGGTACCTGCAGCTATCCTCCCTAGTACCTCATGTGGCTGGCTGGATAGATAGATAGATATAGATGATAGATAGATAGATAGATAGATAGATAGATAGATAGATAGATAGATAGATAGATAGATAGATAGATATAGATAGATGATAGATAGATAGATAGATGATAGATAGATGATAGATAGACAGATAGATGATAGATAGATAGATAATGATAGATAGATGATAGAGAGATAGATGATAGATAGATAGATGATAGATAGATAATGATAGATAGATGATAGAGAGATAGATAGATGATAGATAGATAGATAGTAGTTTCTCCAGGGTTAACAGAATAAAATCTTAACTTTTCAGATTCAGATTTCACCTCTACATATACCACACTTGGAATTTAGTATTTTTTTCATATTTTCCCCTTTCCCCTTCTCTCCTCAACATCTCAGTTCCCACTTCCTGCATCAGTATTTTCCAATAAAATAAATTTGAATTACCATTATTTTATTTCTCAGTCTGACCCTCTACCTTCTTTTTTTAAAACTTTATTTTAGAGAGAGAACATGCATGCACACAGGATGGAGTGAGGGGAGCAGCAGAGGGAGAGAGAGAACCTCAAGTGGACTCCCCACCAAGCATGGAGCCCATGGGGGGTGCTCAATCTCAGGACCCTGAGATCATGACCTGAGCTGAAAATAAGAGTGGGATGCTCAACCAACTAAGTCACCCAGGTGTCCCTATCATTTATTGTGGGATTGTCATATCTTTTACTTCTATATACATTATAAGCCTCACTTATAGAACTATTTTTACATGAAACATTTAAAAATGTTAATTAAACTTTAATTTCAAATTTTAATTTCTTTAAGATAAATTACAGAAAGAAAATATAATCTTTTATGTTTACCAATTGATTTACATCTTGATCCTCACTATTCCTTGTTTTCATATTGTCTCTGGCTACTTTCCAACTACAAGGATAGATTTAAGTACTTGCAACAGACACTGTATGGTCCACAGAGCCTAAAATATTTACTGGACATTTTACAGAACAAGTTTTTTGACCTTTACTCCAGAGCATAGTACTTTATCCAAAAGACATGGATTTTGCTGTTTTAGCTGAATGTGAGAGGTATTAATGAGATATGAATAAGATTATTTAACTCTGGCATCTTACTGGTTTTCCTCTAGTAATTCTATTCTGCTCTCAAACACAGAGCAGCTATTCCCCGGTAAGGCTCTGGTAGTCTTACCCCACCTGCACATGCACCTAGCCCTCAACCATAGACATGAGAGGAAATGCACAAATCTCTCTCCACACAGATTCTTCCTCCTAAGATGCCTCACTCCACAAATCCCAATTCTCTTGCAGCCCTGATCTCTGGCTCTGCAGCTTAGCAAGGCACCATGCTCTGTTCACTGTCCATCTCTGCCCTCTGATTGGGAAATTTAGCTGCAATTGAGCACTAGAAGATCAAAGAACTCACCCTGAGAGTTTTCCTTCTCTCAAAGATTGCAGTTTGGTGTTTTTCCTGCCTACAGTTCCCTCATATATTCTTTCCAATTTTGAACTTGTTTGTAATGAAGAGAATAGTGTGGTACTGATTCATCTATAATAGCCAGAAGCAAAACTCCCCTTGATAGGCATGTACTTTATATTATTTCTATCAATTTATTCATATAAATACTTCAGGGACGTGTTAGTGTACTTCCATTAATTCCTTAAGATAAATACTGAAAATGTAACTGATGGATCCAAATTCCTTTCCTCTTATAGCTCATCTACAAAAGTTTGTTCTAAATTTTGGAGGATTTCATCAATTAATCTTCTGCCTATTAAAAGTTTCATTTTTCATATTATATTTTGAAATTTAAAGCTTTTTTTTGCCTCTAACTTCTTTCTCTCCTTCTCTTACTCTTCTCTCTCCTGTTATTTCATGAGCACAATACCTTCCTTTCTGAGGATTTATATTATAGTCTCTTCTTTTTCCGTTTTGTTGTTGTTGTTGTTGTTTTGTTTTGTTTTTTAGGTTTCCTTTCATCCTTACAGGGTTTTGTTAGTATTTTTTTTCTATTTCTTCACATCACATTCTTACATGTTAAAGACTATTCTTAAATTCCTGGTGATCTTTAGCTGTTCTTTTATATTTAATCATGAACCACTTGAAAGCTAACTGAAAGTTCCACGTATATAGGGCAGTTGGCATTTATACTCTCATGGGTTTCTCTACTGTGTGATCTAATAAACCAGTTTTATTTTTCCTTTAGGAGACCCTCAAAAGTCTATCCATAGGTCTCACCCGCCCCACCCCACCCAGAATACTTCATCTTCTCCGGAGAGCAGTTCTTCAATACGCTTCTTGACAGATAAAGAGAAGAATTGGGTGTGTATAAGCCTGAAAAGCCTACTTTCTAAGAGCCTGCTCTCAACGTTTAGTATTAAAATTTTTGCCTAATGCCACACTTTATAGTTCACTGCCTCATTCTCCACCCTCTTTGGATCCTGATACCCCAAGTTCATAGCTCTTTGCCTCAATTTCTCCAGAAACCAACCTCCATTTCTATGGGAAATTGATACCTATAGGTAGGAGAAGTGGATATCTTTGGTTCTGTCTCCTTATACACATTTCCATCCAATTCAGCATGTTGAGTTTGGAAACCCTCATGTCTTTTTCTCCTGATGTTCTCTGTGGTATTTGAGACAATTGGCCACCATTTTGGCTGCAGTCTTATCCTCTGCTCTGAGATAGCTGATCATTCCAAGGCTTGTGTCTTTTGGAGCTTTTCTGGGGGTACAACCTCCATAGCAAGTACTTGAATTTATTCTTCATTGTTAAGTCATTTATGGTTCCTCTATGTACTTTCCCTCTTGCCAAAAAAAGAGGTATATTTTTATATTTTATATATATTTATATTATATATATATTTATAATATAATATATAATATATAATATAATATAATATAATATATATATTTATCCTCTATGTGCTTTCCATCTTGCCAAAAAAAGAGGTATATTTTTATATTGTATTTTTATGTTTATATATTATATTTTATATTTATATTATATATATTAATACTGTTATATATTAATCTTTGCTCTTGTGCATTTTAAAAAGTACTTTTCTACCTTTTGAGTGGAGTTTTAGAAAGGAATAAAGATAAGAATAAATCTTAGGATATAAATCTTTAGAATAAATCTAAAAAAAACCTATAAAATAGGTTCCTTCATTGAGTCCTCATAAAAGTCAAAGGAGGATGGTATTTTGATTACTCCTAATCTATTGTTGACAAAACTGAGGCTTAATGAAGTTAAGTGCTTTCCAAAGTGCATACTTTCTGTAATGGGTAGAGCCAAGATTCAGTGTCAAGAAATCTGACTCTGCAGAGCCTTTGGCTAAAATATTGCCAAGTAACTTGGACTGCAACTGTTTCCTCATTTGTAAGCTGCTTGGCTTAGTCTCTAAGGTTTCATTCAGGTCTAAAAGTAACACACAAGAAGGAAAACTGTGTCGAATAACTGAACAACTGCAAGGAGAAGCCAGCTTGAAGGATTTTATATCTAATGTCCAAAGACAATGCAGAAGATGAGCCCAAGTTAGATGTGAAATGCAATATATTATTTTTTAGTTTTACTTGATTACATCACATGCCCTTTGGAAAAGTAATAGGAATAAAGAAAAAAAGAAAATATATCTAAGCATGTATAGTAGAAAATGAAAGGAACCTCATACTTTACATTTGACCCAATGACATTTTGAAAATGGCCATCCACCTGCAGTTTTCCCCACCTCTAATACTTAAGAGTCCTTCAAATGTACACATAATTGGCTTTTTTATTGGTCAGGACCTGTTTACCACAGAATATTATGTCAATATATTCTTGTCTTATTGGGAAAATAATTAGTTACCAAACAGTGGCAATGAATAGTTGGTTCATTTTTGCACTGGCTATTTCAGGAGGTATTAAAAAAGGTATTGTCACTAATATGCATTTTATTTTTATTTTTATTTTTTATTCTTATGTTAATCCCCATACATTACATCATTAGTTTTAGATGAAGTGTTCCATGATTCATTGTTTGTGCATAACACCCAGTGCTCCATGCAGAATGTGCCCTCCTCAATACCCATTACCAGGCTAACCCATCCTCCCACCCCCCTCCCCTCTAGAACCCTCAGTTTGTTTTTCACAGTCCATCATCTCTCATGGTTCGTCTACCCCTCCGATTTCCCCCGCTTCATTCTTCCCCTCCTGCTACTTTCTTCCTCTTCTTCTTTTTTTTTTCCTTAACATATATTGCATTATTTGCTTCAGAGGTACAGATCTGAGATTTAACAGTCTTGCACAATTTACAGTGCTTACCAGAGTACATACCCTCCGCAGTGTCTATCACCTAGTCACCCCATCCCTCCCACCCCACCCCCCACTCCAGCAACCCTCAGTTTGTTTCCTGAGATTAAGAATTCCTCATATCAGTGAGGTCATTTGATACATGTCTTTCTCTGTTTGACTTATTTCGCTCAACATAAAACCCTCCAGTTCCATCCACATCGTTGCAAATGGCAAGATCTCATTCATTTTGATGGCAGCATAATATTCCATTGTGTATATACACCACATCTTCTTTATCCATTCAACTGTCGATGGACATCTTGGCTCTTTCCACAGTTTGGCTATTGTGGACATTGCTGCTATAAATATCGGGGTGCACGTACCCTTTCGGATCCCTACTTTTGTATCTTTGGGGTAAATACCCAGTAGTACAATTGCTGGGTCATAGGGTAGCTCTATTTTCAACTTTTTGAGGAACCTCCATACTGTTTTCCAGAGTGGCTGCACCAGTTTGCATTCCCACCAACAGTGTAGGAGGGTTCCCCTTTCTCCGCATCCCCGCCAACATCTGTCATTTCCTGACTTGTTAATTTTAGCCATTCTGACTGGTGTGAGGTGGTATCTCATTGAGGTTTTGATTTGGATTTCCCTGATGCCGAGCAATATTGAGCACTTTTTCATGTGTCTGTTGGCCATTTGGATGTCTTCTTTGGAAAAATGTCTGTTCATGTCTTCTGCCCATTTCTTGATTGGATTCTTTGTTCTTTGGGTGTTGAGTTTAAGAAGTTCTTTATAGATTTTGGATACTAGCCCTTTATCTGATATGTCATTTGCAAATATCTTCTCCCATTTTGTCGCTTGTCTTTTGGTTTTGTTGACTGTTTCCTTTGCTTTGCAAAAGCTTTTTATCTTGATAAAGTCCCAATAGTTCATTTTTGCCCTGGCTTCCCTTGCCTTTGGCAGTGTTTCTAGGAAGAAGTTGCTTCGGCTGAGGTCAAAGAGGTTGCTGCCTGTGTTCTCCTTTAGGATGTCAATGGACTCCTGTCTCACATTGAGGTCTTTCAACCATTTGGAGTCTATTTTTGTGTGTGGTGTAAGGAAATGGTCCAGTTTCATTCTTCTGCATGTGGCTATCCAATTTTCCCAACACCATTTGTTGAAGAGACTGTCTTTTTTCCATTGGACATTCTTTCCTGCTTTGTCAAAGATGACCATAGAGTTGAGGGTCCATTTCTGGGCTCTCTATTCTGTTCCATTGATCGATGTGCCTGTTTTTGTGCCAGTACCATACTGTCTTGATGATGACAGCTTTGTAATAGAGCTGGAAGTCTGGAATTGTGATGCTGCCAGCTTTGCTTTTCTTTTTCAACATTCCTCTGACTATTCGGGGTCTTTTCTGCTGCCATACAAATTTTAGGAATATTTGTTCCATTTCTTTGAAAAAAGTGGATGGTATTTTGATGGGGATTGCATTGAATGTGTAGATTGCTCTAGGTAGCATGACATCTTCACAATATTTGTTCTTCCAATCCATGAGCATGGAAAGTTTTTCCATTTCTTTGTGTCTTCCTCAATTTCTTTCATGAGTATTTTATAGTTTTCTGAGTACAGATCCTTTGTCTCTTTGGTTAAATTTATTCCTAGGTATCTTATGGTTTTGGGTGCAATCATAAATGGGATCGACTCCTTAATTTCTCTTTCTTCTGTCTTGTTGTTGGTGTATAGGAATGCCACTGATTTCTGTGCATTGATTTTATATCCTGCCGCTTTACTGAATTCCTGTATGAGTTCTAGCAGTTTTGGGGTGGAGTCTTTGGGGTTTTCCACATAAAGTATCATATCATCTGCAAAGAGTGAGAGTTTGATGTCTTCTTTGCCGATTTGGATGCTTTTTATTTCTTTTTGTTGTCTGATTGCTGTGGCTAAGACTTCTAATACAATGTTGAATAGCAGTGGTGATAGTGGACATCCCTGACGTGTTCCTGACCTTAGGGGGAAAGCTCTCAGTTTTTCCCCATTGAGAATGATATTTGCTGTAGGTTTTTCATAGATGGCTTTAATGATATTGAGGTATGTACCCTCTATGCCTATACTCTGAAGAGTTTTGATCAAGAAAGGATGCTGTACTTTGTCAAAAGCTTTTTCTGCATCTATTGAGAGGATCATATGAATCTTGTTCTTTCTTTTGTTAATGTATTGTATCACATTGATTGATTTGCAGATGTTGAACCAACCTTGCAGCCTAGGGATAAATCTCACTTGGTCGTGGTGAATAATCCTTTTAATGTACTGTTAGATCCTATTGGCTAGTATTTTGGTGAGAATTTTTGCATCCATATTCATCAGGGATATTGGTCTGTAATTCTCCTTTTTTTTTAATTTCTTAAATTTTTTAAAGATTTTTATTTACTTATTTGACAGAGAGAGAGACAGCGAGAGAGGGAAAAAAGCGGGGGCAGTGGGAGAGGGAGAAGCGGGCTCCCCGCAGAGCAGGGAGCTCAATAGAGGGCTCGATCCCAGGACCCCGGGATCATGCCTTGAGCCGAAGGCAGATGCTTAATGACTGAGCCACCCAGGCACCCCTGTAATTCTCCTTTTTGATGGGGTCTTTGTCTGGTTTTGGGATCAAGGTAATGCTGGCCTCATAAAATGAGTTTGGAAGTTTTCCTTCCATTTCTATTTTTTGGAACAGTTTCAGAAGAATAAGTATTAATTCTTCTTGAAATGTTTGGTAGAATTCCCCTGGGAAGCCATCTGGCCCTGGGCTTTTGTTTTTTGGGAGATTTTTGATGACTGCTTCAATTTCCTTAGTGGTTATAGGTCTGTTCAGGTTTTCTGTTTCTTCCTGGTTCAGTTTTGGTAGTTGATACATCTCTAGGAATGCCTCCTTTTCTTCCAGGTTATCTAATTTGCTGGCATAGAGTTGCTCATAATATGTTCTTATCATTGTTTGTATTTCTTTGGGGTTGGTTGTGATCTCTCCTCTTTCATTTATGATTTTGTTGATTTGGGTCATTTCTCTTTTCTTTTTGATAAGTCTGGCCAGGGGTTTATCAATCTTGTTAATTCTTTCAAAGAACCAGCTCCTAGTTTCGTTGATTTGTTCTACTGTTCTTTTGGTATCTATTTCATTGATTTCTGCTCTGATCTTTATTATTTCTCTTCTCCTGCTGGGTTTAGGCTTTATTTGCTGTTCTTCCTCCAGCTCCTTTAGGTGTAGGGTTAGGTTGTGTACTTGAGACCTTTCTTGTTTCTTGAGAAAGGCTTGTATTGCTATATTCTTTCCTCTTTGGACTGCCTTTGCTGCATCCCAGAGATTTTGAATAGTTGTGTTTTCATTTTCATTGGTTTCCATGTATTTTTTAAATTCTTCTTTAATTTCCTGGTTGACCCATTCATTCTTCAGTAGGATGCTCTTTAGCCTCCATGTATTTGAGTTCTTTCCGACTTTCCTCTTGTGATTGAGTTCTAGTTTCAAAGCATTGTGGTCTGAAAATAGGCAGGGAATGATTCCAATCTTTTGGTACCGGTTGAGACCTGATTTATGACCTAGGATGTGATCTATTCTGGAGAATGTTCCATGGGCACTAGAGAAGAATGTGTATTCTGTCGCTTTGGGATAGAATGTTCTGAATATGTCTATGAAGTCCATTTGGTCCAGTGTGTCATTTAAAGTCTTTATTTCCTTGTTGATCTTTTGCTTAGACGATCTGTCCATTTCAGTGAGGGGGGTGTTAAAGTCCCCCACTATTATTGTATTGTTGTTGATGTGTTTCTTTGCTTTTGTTATTAATTGCCTTATATAATTGGCTGCTCCCATGTTAGGGGCATAGATTTTTACAATTGTTAGATCTTCTTGTTGGATAGACCCTTTAAGTAGGATATAGTGTCCTTCCTCATCTCTTATTACAGTCTTTGGTTTAAAATCTAATTTTTCTGATATAAGGATTGCCACCCCAGCTTTCTTTTGGTGTCCATTAGCATGGTAAATGGTTTTCCACCCCCTCACTTTCAATCTGGGGTTGTCTTTGGGTCTAAAATGAGTCTCTTGCAGACAGCATATCGATGGGTCTTCTTTTTAATCCAGTCTGATAGCCTGTGTCTTTTGATTGGGGCATTTAGCCCATTTACATTCAGGGTAACTATTGAAAGATAGGAATTTAGTGCCATTGTATTGCCTGTAAGGTGACTGTTACCATATATTGTCTGTGTTCCTTTCTGGTCTATGTTGCTTTTAGGATCTCTCTTTGCTTAGAGGACCCCTTTCAAGATTTCTTGTAGGGCTGGTTTTGTGTTTGCAAATTCCTTTAGTTTTTGTTTGTTCTGGAAGCTTTTTATCTCTCCCTCAATTTTCAATGACAGCCTAGCTGGATATAGGATTCTTGGCTGCATATTTTTCTCATTTAGTGCTCTGAATATATCCTGCCAGTCCTTTCTGGCCTGCCAGGTCTCAGTGGATAGGTCTGTTGCCAATCTAATGTTTCTACCCTTGTAGGTTACATATCCCTTCTCCCGAGCTGCTTTCAGGATTTTCTCTTTGCCTATGAGACTCGTAAGTTTTACTATTAGACGTTGGGGTGTTGACCTATTTTTATTGATTTTGAGAGGGGTTCTCTGTGCCTCCTGGATTTTGATGCCTGTTTCCTTCCCCAAATTAGGGAAGTTCTCTGTTATAATTTGCTCCAATATACCTTCTGCCCCTCTCTCTCTTTCTTCTTCTTCCGGGATCCCAATTATTCTAATGTTGTTTCGTCTTATGGTATCGCTTATCTCTCGAATTCTGCCCTCGTGATCCAGTAGTTGTTTATCTCTCTTTTTCTCAGCTTCTTTATTTTCCATCATTTGGTCTTCGATATTACTGATTCTCTCTTCTGCCTCATTTTCCTAGCAGTTAGTGCCCCCATATTTGATTGCACCTCATTAATAGCCTTTTTGATTTCTACTTGGTTAGATTTTAGTTCTTTTACTTCTCCAGAAAGGATTTCTCTAATAACTTCCATGTTTTTTTCAAGTCCAGCTAGTATCTTTAAAGTGATGATTCTGAACTCTAGATCTGACATCGTACTAATGTCCGTATTGAGTAGGTCCCTGGCAGTCGGTATTACCTCTTGTTCTTTTTGTTGAGGTGATTTTTTCCGTCTTGTCATTTTGTGCAGAGGAGAATAGATTAATGAGAGAACAAAATGCTAGCAGAGTAACAACATCCCCAGAAAATATACTCTAAACAAATCAGGAAAGTCCTGAAGCAGTGGGAAAAGAAAGGGAAAGAGAGAAAAAAGAAAAAGAAAAAGATAAAGATAAAAACAAACAAAAACAAACAAAACAAAACAACAACAACAACAAAAAAAACAGAATGTGATCAAATATGATCAGGCTGGTATGTAGATCAGTGCCACACACTAGATTTGGGGTGTATTTTGGTCTGTTGGAAGAAAGTGCCTCCCAAAATTTTAAAGAAAGAAAAACTTATATATGTACAAAAATAAGGGTTGATATGATGGGATGGAATATGACTGTAAAGATGGAAATTATAAAAAATTTTATAAAAGGAATTGATAAGATGTTGTTTGAAAAAAGAAAGAAGAGGATTTAAATAAAAGAAAAAAAAAGGGAGAGAATGTGATCAGGCAGGGGAGTAGAAAAAACTATATACTAGAGATTTAGGGTATATTTTAATCTGTTAGAAGAAACTATCTTAAAATTTTAAAGAGAGAACAACTTATATATATATATGCCAAAAATACAGGTAACTACTATGAAGGGATAGAATATGACTCTAAAAATGAAAAATAAAAATTTTTTTTTAAAAAAGGGATTGATAAGATGTTGGGTGAAAAGGGGAAAAAGAAAAACTCAAAAAAAAGAAAAAAAAGAAAAAAGTTAAAAAAATTAACTTTGAAAGACTAAAGAATCATGGTAAAAAAGCCATGAATTCTATATGCGGTATTCCCCTAGCGCTGGAGTTCTGCCATTCTCATTGATCGGTAAACTTGGTCTTGGCTGGCTGTTCTTGCTGATCTTCTAGGGAGGGGCCTGTTGCCGTGGTTTTCAAATGTCTCTGCCGGAGGCGGAATTGCCCCGCCCTTGCCAGGTCCAGGCTAAGTAATCTGCCTGGTTGCTCTCCAGAGCTTTTGTTCCCTGTGAGCTTTCCGTACAGCTTTGGAGGCTGAGAGTGAAAATGGCGGCCTCCCAATCTCTGCCCCGGAGGAGCCGAGAACTCGGGGCCCCGCTCCTCAGTGAGCCCCCAGAGAAAAGCCATCAGTCACTCCTGGCTCCCTGGTCTCCAGCCGCACTCCGTGCTCACCCAGCCTGTGACTGCGCATTTCTATCCCTGGCACCCGACCCCGAGTGGAGTCTGCAAACCCAGCAGATTCCTGCGGTGCACTCCCACGCCGCTCCTCCCGGGGAAGAAGGTGAGTCTCCCTGGATCTGCCGCTTGTTGGGTCCCTGCTGGAGGAGCAGGGGCCCCGATTGTGCCGCGGATCACGGTTTATGGCCACCCCGAGCTGAGAGCCCGCGCCTGGGCTCCGCCTCTGCAGCCGGCTTCCCTGCTCCATTACCTGGGAGCTCTGCCGCACTCAGGCACCCCCGGTCTTTCTGTGACCCCGAGGGTCCTGAGACCACACTGTCCCGGAGGGTTCCACCCCCCGCTTAGCCACCAGAGTGACGTCCCTCGGCGGAGCAGACTTTTAAAAGTTCCGATTTTGTGCTCCGCGGCTCTATCACTTGCCAGAAGCGGCGGCCGGAGGCCCCTCCCCCTCCATCTATCCTCCCGAATATCGCCTCGGATTCACTTCTCCGCACGTCCTACCTTCCAGAAAGTGGTTGCTTTTCTGATGAGAGAGTTGTTGCTCTTCTTTTCTTCGATCTCCTGTTGAGTTTGTAGGTGTTCAGAATGGTTTGATCCCTATCCAGCTGAATTCCTGAGAGGAGACGAAATCCAGGTCTCCTACTCCTCCGCCATCTTGCTCCGCCCCCGCATTTTATTTTTATATGAAATGCGGCCATGTTGTGCATCACTGTGTGAAAATTAGGAAAGTGATAATATTTCAGGTAAGAGAACTTCTGTTTCTGAAACAACACCTTTAGGAAAAATAGAAAAAATAGTTGATAGTATGTAAAAAATGAAATCAATGAAGTTTCCTTCCTTCTCTTGGTGTTTAGATTTTAAATAACATATCACATTATATTAAGATATATATATGTTGATATTGACATATATTAAGATATTTATATAATCCTATTGGACATGAATTAATAATTATTTCTAATTTATTAGCAGTGATAATTTGTACACATTCTGTTTCTTGAGGACAATCGGGATTTCCCTAATGGAAACAAAACTATTGCAATGGTTGTAATCAGTAATAGGGAGATATTTTTTATTTAAGAATTAAAAATAGGCCATGCTATGGAGTTGAAACAGAGCAAAATTCTATATGCAATTTAGAATAGAAGACTAATATGGGGTAATTTAAAAAATTTATTGTAATGGGTGCATGGAGAGGGATGCATTTAGTGAGATCACTCTGTATTTCCCAATCTGGGGCCAACTGAGAGATAGGACACAGGAAATAGAAAAAAAGGACACCACCATTAGCTTTCTTAGCTGGAGATGCACATGCTATTACTCTATCTCTCAATCAAGTAGGTGGATGTACCCAAATACAGGCAGCACTGGAAAACTTCCAGCTTCCCTCATAAGAGCAGAACCTGCCCTAATAAGCTTATTGCATATCTGAGAAGAGATCAGAATACATCCACTCTGCCATTAGGCAGATTTCCAAGGAAGGAACCTAGGAGGAGCAGAGCCAGATACACTCAGTACTTCTAAACCCACTCATCTCATTTGTCTTTTCTTGTCCCATGAGAAGTAATAGAGAAATGCAATGAGGGGCCGAGCCAGGTCTATTATTCTTGCCAATGACTATCCGTATGATGTCAGGAGCCCATGGAAAAGGAAGCTAGCCTCCAAAATAATGCTACAAAAAGGGCATTTCTTATCTAAATAACAATATTTTTGGATTAGAGTACTAAGATTCATCCCACTTGGAATCTCAAAATCAGCTATAATTAATTTACATCAGTGAAGGCTGTAGAAATTCCTAGGACTTCACAGACACAAAATGGGTAACAACCTCCCAGAATTTGGAGTTCCATCATCCAGAAAATAAGTTCATTGAATCATCATAGTAATAACTTTTATGGTTATTTTATGATGAATTTGCCATCAGCTTAGGTATGGCTATGGGACATTGCCAGAAAACAATGTCCACAAGTCATTAGGGGAAATAAGCCTTCATCATGTAATATCTAAAAATGCCACTCATTTAGATTGATGCCTCAAAATAAATTTGTAAAATCAATAGATGCTAAATAGCAAATGGGAAAAAGTAATTATGCTATCTTATATCCCATTTACATATTCCTTTTCCTTTACAAGCTATATGAAGTTTGGAAATAATGCAAGAAGTAATACTGAAGCTAAAGTCATTCAAGAATGTGAGGTTTAGATGAGTAAACACTGCTACTGAAAAAATATTAGTCTGATTTATTATGTTATATATAATATATAAAAATATTATATCTAAATAGGTTGCTAAAGATTTACAAAAATAATTTGAGTAACATTTATTGGGTACTTATATTTTGTCAGGGAACATGCAATGAACTATATAATGTATATATAATGCTTATGACATAATTACCAGTATGATCTTTGTTTTATAGATCTTTGTTTTATCCTTGTTTGAAAATGAAGTTTAGGGGCACCTGGGTGGCTCGGTTGGTTAAGTGTCTCCCTTCAGCTCAGGTCATGATTCCATGGTCCTGGGATGGAGTCCCACTTGGAGCTCCCTGCTCAGCAGGGAGTCTGGCTTCTCCTTCTCCCTCTGCCCCTCCCCCTGCTTGTGCTCTCTCTCTCTCATTCACTCTCTCTCTCAAATAAATAAATAAAAATCCTTTAAAAATTATTAAAATGAAGTTTAGAAAAGTCACTCACCCAAATCGCATGACTAGCAAGTGGCAGAGTCAGAATAGAGAACAATGCTACTTCATACAATGACCAAAAGGTATGATAGGTTACTGTTACATAAAATATATTAAGATTGAAAACCCATAGATTAAAAAAAAGTATTGCAGAAAGTTTGTACTAGCTAAGTACATCATCAATGGCAAGTAACTTTTATTAAATACTTACTCCATGTATTTTCTCAATAGAACCACATCCTCCACTCTTGTGATTAAATATTTGTAAATAGAGAAGAGAAGCAAAAAGGATCTATTTGTATCAAATACCTGGATGAAAAGTGAAAAATATTATGATCAAGTAAGTTGATTTTTCCAAACATTTATTAACTGTTCAAAGACTGATTCCCTATTTTTTCTTTTTTTCTTCCCTTTTAATTGGTTATTCAGGCACATGTTTGATCCCTTGGTGTACGTAGGTCTGATTCCTGGCATGACCACTTACTTGCTACTGGCCTTGGAGGTAATTATGGCGAGGAGTTAGGAGTTATTTTTCCCATCTGCTGTGATAACAGGATTTTATGACTCCCCTAAAATGTCAGTGGCTTAGTCCCCAGAACCTAAGTTAGGCAAAGTGAAATAAGGTTGCAAGTGGAATTAATATTGTAATCTGCTGGCAATGAGAAGGGGACACTGTCATGGATTAACTGTGCAGATCCAGTGCAATCATAGGACCCTTTAAAGAGCTGTAGAAAGATATGACTGTGGAGAACCAAAGAGATAGCAGCTTGAGAAGTACCCCCCCCCCATTGTTACCGGCTTTGAAGATGGAGGAGAAGGCCCTGAGCCAAGGAATACAGGCAATCTCTAGAAGCCAGGAAGGGCAAAGAAATGGACTCTTCTCTAGATCCTTTAGAAAGAAATACAGCTCTGTTGACACCTTAATTTTAGCCCAGTGAGGACTCATTTCAGACTTCTGGCCTTCAGAATCATGGATAAATCTGTGCCGTTTTAAGCCACTAAGTTTGCAGTAACTTGTTAGAGCAGCAGCAATAGGGAACTGACACATCAACTAATTCAGGATATTAAGAGTCTGGTTGTTGTGGGGATTAAATGGCATGATAGGTGTGAAGTGATTAGTCCAATGCCTGGCATGGGGCAAGAAGTCAATAAATGGTATCTGCTATTAACATAATTATTTTTATAAATATTAACATATTATTATTATATACTCATAAAAATGGTCAAAAGATATGTAGACTGAACTACATTCTGCTAAAAACAGTAAGAATGCTTGGACCCACTGGTATGTGATATTCCAGAGAATGATTGAAAACCTTAATATTTATGGTAGGCAGGATATAAACGGTGATAAGTATTAACATTTAAAGAAAACAGAAACCACAGGAGAGTCCCAGTATTCTTTTTATCCTACTGAGCACTTTAATGAATATATTTAAATACTTGGAATAAATTTGTGTTTATTTCAACAAAATTTGATAACATCAAAAATCCTAAGGGTGTAAGATACTTAGAATTTCCATTTTTATGAATAGCCTCACTTTACAGACAACTGAATATATCTAATCTCCATAGGTTGAATTTTGATAGGAATCATTTTAGATAGCACCTTTTCCCCCTAGTCCCATAGATGAGTGAAATCAATTTTACAAAGAATTTTATTCCAAATGACTTCCACTGTCCACAGTTCAAGAGTGATTATTCCATGATACAGATGAGGTTTTAAATTGTTTTGAAGTAAAACATCTTTAATGATATTTATCATATTCATTTACACAAAAGTAGTGCTAAGATACTCAGATTCCATGTTTTAGTATAATCCTTAGCTTTTCACTTCTGTTTTCTTTGACGCGTAAGTCAATATTTTAAGCTTAAAGCAGATTTATTTTTCTTTTTCAGAATCAGGGAAGAGTTTTGAGTACTAAGCTTATATTTTAAATTTCTTTAGTGACACTCCTCCTTAGAAACACATTTTTATGGCACTGATACTGGGTAATAAATTCTCTATTGCTCTTCTTCATTCAAAGCATTACTCTGAACAGCAAATGAACTGATGTAACATGGGTAACACAGATAATGTGTTGCACAGAATAGCAATTTAATGGTCGGAGACTTAATGACTACTCTGTAGGAATTGTCTTTAATCAACCCTTCCATAGGCGACAGTAGGAACTCAGGGATTTACTTTGGGTTAAATTGATACAACACATTCATTTACTCATGTACACAAAATAAGTATTTTTCTTACACAAAAATATTTTCCTTGGTAATATGGAGCTAAGACAAAGATAAGTAAGGAGCAGTCAGCAACTCAGTGAGTTTTGCCAAAAAGAAGGTAGGATAAGAGTCAGGATTAATGTGCATAATTTACACTGGAAACAAGGTATGAAACCCGTGAATAACAATTATGGAGTTAGGCTACTGTTTGGTAGGTAAGGAGAAACCTCAATTCACAATAGAAGTTCTCACAAGTGTTGTGTTTGGGCACACTTTCAGATACTCAAATTAATGCCAGCCATGCGCAATTAGTAAAAGATACAAAACAACAATTTTTGTGGTGGTTTCATAGACTCTGTATGAACATCCACAGTTTTTAGACTATTTTTTCTAAGATTTTATTTATTTATTTGAGAGAGAGGGAGCACAGAGGGAGAGTGAGAGGGAGAAGCAGACTCCCCAGTAAGCTGAGCCGGACTCTGTTTTCTCTTTGGGTTGGTCAGGTGCCCAAAAGGACAATCTTCCAGTCTCCTGCCTGATTTACAGTATTTCAGTAACTGAGGATGGTGTGATTCTAAGCATAATGTAGACATATTTTTGGAGACCACCAATATTTTGTCTGAGCATAGAAGTAGGCAAATTCCTAAGTGTTTTTGAGGATTTGTGGTACAAATGAGGTTATCACCCTATCCCCACAACTAGCTTGATATTCATTTTCCTTCCTCCCTCTGCTTCCCAACTACAATTTTCTTTCTTCCTTCTTTCCTTCCTTCCTTCCTTCCTTCCTTCCTTCCTTCCTTCCTTCCTTC